>NC_053026.1:291434146-291501164 GCF_003073215.2 Triticum urartu | reverse complement strand
GTAAAAAAACAAGCAAAAAAACAGCAACTGACACTGGGCACTAGGTCAATAGGTTAGTCCCAAAAAATGATATAAAGTTGATATAAAATGATTGTAAAACATCCAAGAATGATAATATATTAGCATGAATACTTCATAAATTATAGATACATTGGAGACGTATCAATGTACAAACGCTTCCGCTTAACGGTCTACAAGGGTACGTAGACACACTCTCCCCTCTCGTAGCTATACATCTCCATGGGCATATCTTGCGCGTGTGTAGATTTTTTTTTGTTTTCTATGCAACGTTCCCCAACAAATTGTACTTGATCCAAATCAAATTTAGTCACCGAGTTACATGGTTCTTTCTCATCAATAATTAATTCAATGGGTGCACCCAAAATTGTTGATATTGTAGTTGTTTGATCACATGACAAAATTAAATCATGAACATAGTCCTGTAAAATAGATGGTGTGATCAAAGTAGTGGGTAGCTCATCACATGGTGCATTTAAATTGACAAGACATTCATCATACTCATGTGGAGGTGGAAGATCAGTACCTTTGTCGTTACCTCACTAGTGTAGAAAAGTCTAGTTATGGCGTGCCAAAAATAGCCTTGGTGGCGTGGACACCTAACTCCACCAATATGGCACCATTGTTAAAAAATAGTGCTGGCGTTGTACCCTACGCTAGCAATATTTTGGACGATAATGGTGTGCCACGTGGCCAACGCCAGCACTAATATTCATCAGTAGTGACATTCCATGTTGTCGCGACACCGGCAATTTGATTTTAAGATTTGAAATAAAAAGTTGTACAACAGCGATCACAACCAAAATGACATCATAATCCAGTTTAAGAATAGTAAATAAATCAACTATAAATAGACCTAGCAACAACATTTAATTTCAACAATGACTTATTGATATAGTTCAACAAATTAGGCAAAGTAACTAATGAATGTACAAGTTTGTAACGCCCGGATAATCATGCTACAGTAATCCCGCGCTAATGGTGCCACGTCACCATAGATACTGTTGTTAACCTCATGATGATTCAAAACCGGTTCAAACTCAAATTTGAAATTAAGTCAAACGATAAAAGTTTTCAAACTGAAGGTGCTAGTGATCGACTAGAGGGGGTGAATAGGCGATTTTTATGAAAGTCTTCAAAACGTGGAAGTTTCAAAGACAAACGATAGAAATAAACCTATTACCATGCAGCGGAAGGTAGACTACACTAGGCAAACCATAGTCAAGTATTCAATGAAGTGAAAGCACAATGACTAATAGCAGCTAGGCAGTAAAGATCAGGTAGGAAGATATAGTAAAGCCAATCAGAACAAGCAGTCACTCAATGAAGACAAAAGATAATGCAATCATGCAATGACTTCACTAGGGCCAACAGTAAGTAAAGGAATGGGAAGGATGAAACCAGTGACTCGTTGAAGACAATGATTTGTTGGACCAGTTCCAGTTGTTGTGACAACTGTACGTCTGGTTAGGGAGGCTGAGATTCAACTCAGAAGACTGCGTCTTCATCTTATTCCCCTTGAGCTAAGGACACCCAGTCCTTGCCCAATCACTCTAGTAAGTCTTCAAGGTAGACTTCCAAACCTTCACAGACTTTGTTCACTGGCGATCCACAATGACTCTTGGATGCTTAGAACGCGACGCCTAACCGGCTGGAGGATTCACAGTCCTCAAGTGTAATAAATCTTCAGATCACACAGACAGGAAGACTTCAGTGATGCCTAACTCTCTTTGGCTCTGGGTGGTTAGGGCTCTATCCTCGCAAGGAATTCTCTCTCAAAGGCTTCGAGGTGGGTTGCTCTCAAACGACAAAAGCCGTACAATAACTCTGAGCAGCCAACCATTTATGGTTGTAGGGGGTGGGCTATTCATAGCCACTAGGCAACCCGACCTGATTTGTCCGAAATGACCCTCGGTCACTAAGGAACTGACACGTGCTCCAATGGTCAGATTTCAAACACACACGGCAACTTTACTTGGGCTACAAGCAAAGCTAACTTATCCAACTCTGGACAAGATTTGCTCTCATAGTCTTCACTCGAAGACATAGGATTTTGGTTAAGCATCACTTCAGTCATTCTAACTGGTTCACTTGGACCCCACTTAACAGTACGGTGGTTCCTATGACTCAACAAAGAAGAAAAAAACGATGAAACAACTAAGTCTTCGCGCTCCATAGTCTTCATGCGATGTCTTCTCTTGTCATAGACTTCAATGTGAATGTCTTCACATACCACCTTTGACTTCAATGTCTTCATACATTTTTAGGGGTCATCTCTGGTAGGAAAACCGAATCAATGAGGGACTTCTACCTGTGTTATCCTGCAATTCTCACAAACACATTAGTCCCTTAACTAGGTTTGTCGTCAATACTCCAAAACCAACTGGGGGTGGCACTAGATGCACTTACAATCTCCCCCTTTTTGGTGATTGATGACAAACTAGTTGAAGTTTTCAACGGGGAATAAAATATGTGAAATTGTAAAGGATAGGGGATTGTCTTCATAAGTGGCAAAGGCTCCCCCTGAAGATGTGCGTATAAGTAATTTGCTTTTGGTATGCAAATGCACATGGCAGGTTGTACTTGTGGAGATCCTCTTCAACTTATGATGACAATTCATCATGCATGAAAAGTATGTGAAGACAATGACATGCATAATGAAAAATGGACGTCTGCAGAATGACATAAGTGCGGAAGTTATCATCGCACACGCGGAATTTATCATCGCATCACAGAATAGCAAATAAGTAGCAGACGACCATCTAGTTTAAGTGTTACAACTCAAAGAGCCAAATGTATCAGAAAGCGAGAGTTGTAAACACTAGGCAAAATATAAAATAAAACCACTGCCCATATGGACCCGCTTGAAGACTATCAAACTCATATGCTTCTCCCCCTTTTGTCAGTAAGGACCAAAAAGGTTTGAAGACATAAAGCACCTACTCGTTCCCTTGAGGAGTTGGTGAAGCAGCACGGTCATCGGTGTTGGTTGGCGGTGCAGACGAACTTGGTGCAGTGTTGATTCGCTCTGAAGGTGGAGGAGGTGAAGTTGCATCATCTTGGTCATCGATGACTCTGGCATTTACGGTCGCAACTGAGGACGAGTATTTAGAGTCTTCAAGTGAGAGAGTCCGACGCAAGTGAGCATTTCTGGGAGGAGTTGAGTCAAACTTGAAGCGTTCGGTGAAGCCATCGTCGTGCAGATCAGCTTCAGCACTCAGTAGGGTCAAACTCTTCCATGACCTCCGACAGGTTTCATGAGTGACAAAGGCATTCTTGGTGGCAAGATTGCGAATGCGGTTGACATCCACCAAGAGGCTTTGCATCTGACACTTAAGCCAGTCGTGATGTTTGTCCTGTTTCTGATGCAGCGCGACGAGAAGTTCTCGATCATTGAGGACACGAGATCATCTTTGAGGCCTTTGCGCAATGGTGCTACCAGTGACATCAATTTGAGCACGAGGGACACGTGTGTTTCCAGCCAGAGGATAAACACGAGAAACGGCTGGAATCCCTTCAATGGGCTGGGTGAAGCTTTGGTGATCAACATTGTGAAGATAAATGGGATCCTTAGCAGGCTCTGGGTAAATGGCTTCAACTGACAGATCAACCTCAGGCAAGAATATAAGATGATTGCGCGCAGATGGCTGATAGTTGAAAGCTGAGTGACGCTTTATCAGACGCATGACCCATGGAGCATAGAATTTCAACCCAAAGATGTCAGAGCCCGACGCAGCCAACTGCCTGATGAAGAAGTCTTGAGCATTGAAGCTGATGCCATTGAAGATATAGAAAACCAAAGTCTTCATTGCTCCTTCAAGCTTCGCTGCAGATGAGTGTCCTTTGACAGGCCATAGAGTCTTCCTGATGATGTGGTAAATGGTGCGAGGCAGGTACTCTAGGTCTTCAACAAAGAACTCAGATGGGTATTCAGCGTCATGAGGCAGAGGCTTCATCATGCTCAGCATTTGACTCATGTTGGGTTCTGGCTTCTGAAAGATGCTTTCCAAGGCATTTTGATGTTGTTGACAACCTGGTTCATAGTATTCACCAGGAGTGGGCAGGCCTGTGAGCTCAATGATATCAAGAGATTTAGCTTCATGATGGACATTGCATGTCATCCACTCAAGGACCCAAGTCTTCGGATCCCTGTTGTAGCCTCGAATATGAAGAGTGGCATAGAATTGAAGCAGCAATTCTTCGTTCTAGTGCTCCTTGTCAGTGACGAACTGCAACAGACCAGCGTCTCGGAAACAGTCCGATGCTTCTTCGAGGCAGGGCAGACCAGCTATAGCTTCAGAGTCGAGGCGCATATGTGGAAATATGCGCCCTTGATTAGGACACGGGAATAGTAGATGCGCTGCTGATAGCTCCAGAACCGATCTGAGGAGATGCGCGGTCTTGTATAGGGGTTCTTAGAGCTGTTGAAGAAGGTATTATGTGCCAGGAAGCCATTTGCATTGAAGACCCAAGGTGAAGTGGTAGTGCATGGGAATCGTGGAAGTCTTGGCTTGGGCTTTTGAACTTGAGGCCTTTGCTTGACGTGGTACTCAAATTGTGGACCAGCAGCAGGCGGAGGAGTCAGAATGGGCCATCGAACCATAACTGGCTGACCACGATCAAATGCCAGCTCCATTGTGTGAGGTCTTGGAGGGGGAACAGGGGCATTGGCATTGTCTTCATGGGCTTCAGGGGCCACATGCGCTTCAGGTACTTGGACCTCAGGTGCTGCAGCATTGACTTTAGGTGTTGCAGGATTGACTTCAGGTGTTGCAGCATTGACTTCTGGTGCCTCATTGGCTTCTAGCGCCTCATTGGCTTCCGGCGCCGTATTGGCGTCAACCATGACAACGTCATTGGCATCAGCAGTGATGTTGGTGGCTACTTCAGGGTTGTTAACCTCCCCTTCAGAAGCTGGAGGGTCGGTCACGTTCTCCTCGAGAACAACATCTTGGTGAGACGGGGGTGTAGCAACTCTTGAAACTCTTGGGGCTTCTTCTTCATCTTCTTCTCCATCGGCTGATGCAGCCGGAACATCTTCAGCCATTTTGGTTTCGGATTCAGACACGTGCATTGTGGGAGTGACTTGGGGCCTTAGTCCTTTGCGAAGCCTGCGTAATGCGGGCGATGCTTGTGGAGATGGAGCGTGCGGGGCCTCAAAGTCATCATCATTTTGCACTATTGGAGTAGCTTGCGGTTGGGGAGAGCTTGGAGTGTCTTGTCTCTGTGGGTGATCAGCCCACGATGCATCCTGAGCAGTTGGCGTCAGAGGACGACCAATGCTGATGAGTTCGCTGTGCGTGAGCATAGGCGATGATACCAATTGGTGCTCAATCTGAGGAAGGACTTCATCATCTTCAACATTGTCATGGTGACCAATGTCTTCAGCAGCGGTGGGGGTCAACTGCTGGAATGTCTTCAGCTTCAGGAGCCTCTGTGGAAGCAGGCTCATGAACTATCATCCGTTCGTTCTTGATGCAAGAGGCAGGACGAGCAACCGAGATGGGCTCGACAACAAGGGGCTCTGTGGGAGCAGCCCGATCTTTCTTGGTTTTGCGCTTCTTCTTGGAGGGAGCGGCATCAGAAGCTTCAGGATTTTTCCTCTTTCTGGCTTCAGCCTCGGCAGCCCTTGTCTTCTTTAGTTCTGAAGCCACTGTGGGGACCTTAGGCTTCGAACCTGTCATACTGGCAGGGAAGACAATGGGATGTACATCCTGCCTTGTTGCTTCAGGTTCGGCCACAGCTGGCTTCTTCTTCTTTGGCTTCGCCACCATTCTGGGGTCGATGCCAGGACGCCCAAGAGCCTTGCGCTTCTCACCTTCATTGTAGGCTTGCACGCACTTGTCAGCCAGACTCTTCATGCGCTCACGAGACCCTTCAGCTTCTTCACGTTTCTTGAGAAAGGCTTCCTTGAGCTCGTGCAGCATAATCTTGAAGTTTTTCACATCTTGCATGCTGAGCTTGGCCATGTGCTTCTTGAACTGAGTTGTCTCATAGTCGATCTTTTGCTTCAGTTCAACGATGCACTAGCTAGAGCTAGCTCAGAAGCAATGGCGCCAGTGAAAGCGACGCTGAGGTTAACATCCAAATTTTCAATTTGGAATGTTATACATTAGATCATCATTGCTATCATGTTTTATTGCTTTTCCGTTCCGTAATCCTCGAAATCCTAAGAAACTCAAGGACCCTCAGAGAGAGTTGGGGATTTTTCTGGTTTCATATTTGATTCTTCTATCAAATTTTTGAAACGAGGATTTTTGGTTTTAATTATTTTTCTCTCCAAAAATATTTCATATTAAAATACAAGAGAGGAGATAATATGACTTCTCCAAAATAAATGAAATATTCGAGGAAAAATATTAAAATCAAATATTTGTTCCATTTGGATTTTATTGCAATTTTGTTTGCATTAGAAAAATTGCACGTTTTCAAAATTTCATTTTAGGGCCAAGAAAATGTTCATCTCGTTCTAAATATTTTATTTAGACGGTGAAAAATTATTTTGGCATTTTTAGTTTTTTTATTAATTTTTTTCTAGGATTTTATTTCGGACGGCGAATTTTTTTTTTAAAAAAAAGTTCCCGCGCCCGACTGGGCCTAAGGCCCAACCGAACCAGGCCGCCGCCTCTGCCGCCTTCCCCCCGCGCGCGCCGCCGCCGCCGACTCGGTCAAGGAGTCTGAGCCGGACTCCACCGCCGCCGTCTTGGCCCCTCCTCCAAGCCGCCCCACCCCGCCCCTTTATATACGCGCCGCCCGAGCCCCCACCCCCACAGCCACCGCCGCCCCGCGCCAAGCCCCGCCTCCGGCCCCGCGCCTAGCCCGGCCGCCCGTGCCGCGCCTAGCCGCCGCCGACGTAGCCGAGCGCCGCCGCCGCCTTGCCGCCGCCGCCGAACGCCGCCGCCGCCCCCGTGAGCCGCCGCTCCGCCGCCGCACCTCGCCTTGCCGGACCTCTCGCCGGAGGTAGTCGCCGGACTCCGCCGCCGGTTTTTTTATAAAACCATTCGGTTTTTTTAGAAACCCCTAGATCCGTTTTTTCGGATTCGCCGGTTTTTCTCGGTTCTTCTAATTAGCGGACGTTTGTCCGAACGTTCGTGTTAACGAACGGTACTTCGCCCGTTAGATACAGCTAACGAACGCTCGTTCGTTAGTCTGTTCGTCAGTTTTCTTTTATCGGATTTAATCCGCGATTTTCTGATCGCGATTTCTGATCCGATCTTAGTTTCTGTTTATCTTTTCGCTCGTTAGTCGGAATCAGGCGATTCAAGCGCCTAGAGTTTCATCTCGAAACCCTCTTTCCGTTTAACCAACTCAAACAAGTTTTCTCTACTGTAAAATTTGACCTAGTTTCAGATTAGTAAACGAAGCTTCTTTCTTTCGCCGTTTGAGTTTCGTTGCTCCGTTTGATTTGATTCTTTTTGCGAACCAGAGTTCTTAATTTGAACTTTCTGGTCAACCTCTTTTATTTGAGTTTTGCTTGTGCATCGTTGCTTGTTACTTATGTATGCTATTGTTTGCTTGCGATAGAACACCCGGAGTGCGAGATGCTACTACGAGTCCCTAGGTTTCGCAGATCGTCAGCAAGGCAAGTAACACTTTGATCATACCCCTTTATCACCCAGTTTTTATGCATTAGTTCCAATCCTCAAACATTGCATGATTAGGATGTCATTAACTTGTGGGTTGGGAAGTAGTTGATGAGGTAGAACCTATTGCCCTGTTACATTCAAACCCTTGGGAGTTACTCTACGTGTTGCTTATATTACTATGCTATGCTATGCTCGTAGACGTGGTTTGGGTTTGAGTGAAATCCATGACAGATGTGAGATTGTTAAATTAATGGTTCAACTTAAGGTGGCAACTTAATCAAACAACTGGGTGGATTGAGGCACCTGGAGTACCCAGTGTTGCCTGTATTTTTTTGGAAATCCCGGAGTACCCGTGTGATCTTCCTATGGACCGCCACCCAAGCTCAAAGGGAACTGAGATGATTCATGCTAGAAACTTCCGTGTGCAGCCACAAGCTATTATGGGCTCTAGCATAGTTGAGTAAGTTACGTGAAGCTCTTGAAGAGGCAGATCAGCAGGTAGTGGGATGTAGGTTTGGTATGGTCTGTCCGGAGTAGAGAGTTAATGTTTCTGAAAGACTGTGTCTCGGTCATCCGTTTCTCAAACACCCTGTAGTGCGAGAAATCCAACGGAGGAGATCGAGTCTTGTGGGGAAAAGTGCGCAAACCTCTGCAGAGTGTACAATCTAATCATGGTTAGCCGTGTCCCCGGTTATGGACAATTCTTGAGTATCTAGTACTTGGGTTATCACATGTATCTCATCATGTTTAATTAATATTGTTGGGTTGTTAATCACTTTAATTGGGATTGAGTTGGAGGAACCTTCTCAATAATGTTTCAACTACCATGATAGTAAAATTTAAAATCTATTCCTTTGTTGTAGGAAAAAAATGGCTTTTTGCAAAACTGTAACCATAGAGCTTTCCACCAGCCAATATGCATGTAGTGATAGCATTATTCTGTTCTTGCTCTACTGTGTTACTTTGCCAGCATATTCCATGTGCTGACCCGTTTTCGGGCTGCAACGTATTATGTTGCAGACTTTTCAGACGAGGAGTAAGGTTCGTTAGGTCGTTGTGCAGCTCAGCTATGCCGTTGGAGTTGATGGACTCACTTATCTTCCAAGCCTTCCGCTATTATCGTATTAGATGGCCTTAAGCCATATTATTGTAATAAGTTCTCTTTGAGACATTCGATGTAATAAGTGTGTGATTGCTACTCTGTTATAAATCCTTCGAGTACTGTGTGTGTCAGCATTACCGATCCAGGGATGACACTGAAGCACAGAGACTTGACCATCTGAGGTCGGGTCGCTACAAGATGGTATCAGAGCACACGCTGAGTGTAGGACACGACCACTAAGATAAACCCTAGGTCACACCTCTCTTCTCATTTCTGACTCCTCTCCATTTTCTACTCTTTAGGATGACGGAGATGAAGAACAAGTTTGCACAACCGGATGAAGAAACACCTTTTTGACGTCACTTGAAGGAAGTCACTAGGTACTTGAACATTGGAATACCAAGCTTCACCGGGACGTACAACGCCACTTTACCTGAAGAGGAGCGCTGGATGATTCAAGTACAAGTTCCAGGAAGGACGTTCTCGCCAACTTCTAAACCCATAAAGTTTTCTTTCGAAGCACCCACCTGGAGTCTAGGCAAGAGCATGGCAGCCCACATTACCATTGGACGCATTGGAGAAGTTTACAACAGGGAGCTTAAGGACACTATTTACCAAATATGTGGGCGCCAAGACGAGCAATGAGAAGTAATCAGCACCAGGAGGGATAGATCCATTGCAGCCTTCATTCAGGAGTTAAACCAGCACATTCGACGCCAGGAGAACCAGATGTGCGCAGACATGATGGACTTAAAGAAGGCGAAGACTAGGATCATCGAGCTAGAGGAAGAACTCAAGTTTACACGCGATGGGTATGAGGAGGAAATCAAGACACTACTAGATAAGAATGATGACCTAGTCAAGAAGATCGGAGTAATCATGGGAGGACCAGCACCGGGAGACGAAGATGAAGATCCCACTTGCCCGGACAACTACATCATCATCGACGACACCGATTCCGATCCTAGTGATGATGACTATGAAGATGAAGCCGAAGCAGACATCATGGAGTCTTCCACCGATCAAAATTTCTAGATGACTGCCATATATCACTAGTATTCCCCCATGTATTTAGTAGTAGTTGAACACTTGTGCGATAGTTCTAGATCGTTTGTATGCCCTTGCTTGATTGATTGAGTGAAATGATTGTGTTTGTCTCATGTGCATATGGGTAGTGTTTTCTCATTAGACCTCTTTTCTATTCTAAATCTCTTCCATCTAAACCCCTCGGATGCCTCTGAGACGTGACACCGGTTTTGCCTTCCCACCGGAGCTCACCCAGTTGATCCAATAGCAGAATACGTTGATGCAATTGCTAGTTCAGAATCAGGGCAACAATAACAACAACACCAACAACAATCCGCCGCCCGTGGACAACCTAGCCCATTTTCTAAGGTTACAGCCACCGGTGTTTTCCAGTAGCACCGAGCCCATAGTTGCGGACGGTTGGCTACGCTGTATTGGAAGGGAGTTGACCACCGCAGGTTGCACAGATGCTGAGAGAGTGCGCTTTGCCGCACATCAATTAGATGGACCAGCAGCCTCATGGTGGGAGAATTATACAGCCACTTTTCCTATAGCCAATGTCACTTGGGACCAGTTTCAGCAAGCTTTCCGCACAGCCCATGTCTCCACTTGAGCTATGCAAATGAAGAAGCGGGGGTTCCGCAACCTACGCCAGGGGAACCGTACTGTGGCTCAGTACGTGGATGAGTTTAGCAAGTTATCTCGCTACGCCCCTGATGATGTGGCCACAGATGTCACGAAGCAGGAGAAGTTTATGGAAGGGCTGAATGATGAGATGAGTATGCAGTTGATGGTAGCAACCTTCAACAACTACCAGGAGTTGGTAGATAAGGCTCTTATGATTGAAGGGAAGCAACATCAGATTGAGAGCCGCAAGAGGAAGTATGGACAAGGAAAGTATAACTCAGGAGCTCAGCAGAAACCTCGCCTAGCCCCGAACTCGAGAGGACTTGTTCATAACCATGGAGGTCACAACCACACTGGAGGAGGATCGCATAACCACAATGGTTCTAAGAATGGGAATGGGAATGGAACCAACAATAATCATAACCGCCCCAACCCAGCCACACCCACCAAAAGGGACTTAAGTCATGTTACTTGTTTCAAGTGCGGGAAGACTGGACACTACGCCACGGAGTGCCCTGAAGGAAAGAATGGAAATGGAAATGGGAGCACTGGGAAGAAGCCAAATCCATTCAACAAAGGACAAGTGAACCACGTTAACGTGGAGGAGGTTGAAGAGCAGCCAGACGCGGTAATAGGTAAGTTTTTGGTTAAGTCATTTACCGCTCTTGTTCTTTTCGATACTGGTGCATCGCATTCATACATATCAAGGGGATTCGTGGATAAGTTTAAACTAGCAACCCAAACCCTTAGGACCCCTCTTTTAGTAAGTTCACCCGGAGCAGAGTACATGGCCAGCCGATGGTGTGACCAGATACCCTTAACCATTGGTACACATGTTTTTCCGTCCGACCTAATTATCTTGGAGTCACAAGGATTGGATGTGATATTGGGTATGGACTGGATGTCAAAATTTGGAGGAAGCATTGACTGTGCTAGTAAGTCGATTTATCTCACCACCCCGGAAGGAAAAAGGATTAAGTATGTATCTAGGCATGTGCCTAGGAGGAGTCAAGTGAATGCCCTTACGGGAGTTGTTCAGGAGGAAGTGCCTGTAGTGAAGGATTACCCGGATGTTTTTCCAGAGGAGTTACCAGGCATGC
This sequence comes from Triticum urartu, assembly GCF_003073215.2. Classification (NCBI taxonomy): domain Eukaryota; kingdom Viridiplantae; phylum Streptophyta; class Magnoliopsida; order Poales; family Poaceae; genus Triticum; species Triticum urartu. The sequence continues at coordinate 291,489,705 of NC_053026.1, read as the reverse complement.
CACCGGATAGATACATTGAGTTTTTGATAGAGATGTTGCCAGGTACAGGACCAATATCCAAGAGACCCTATTGGATGCCCGCAAATGATCTAGAAGAAATTAAGAAACAGATCAAGGAATTATTGGAGAAAGGATACATCCGAAGAAGTTCATCACCTTGGGGAGCCCCAGTACTTTTGGTTGAGAAGAAGGATAAATCCCTGAGGATGGTTGTTGATTATCGAGCATTAAATGAAGTGACGATTAAGAACAAGTACCCACTGCCGATGATCAACGATCTGTTTGATCAGTTGCAAGGAGCTAAAGTGTTTTCGAAGATCGATTTGCGATCGGGGTATCATCAGTTGAAGATACGAGAGAAGGACATACTGAAGACAGCGTTCACAACACGATATGGATTATACGAGTACACGGTCATGTCATTTGGACTAACTAACGCCCCTGCCTATTTCATGAGCATGATGAACAAGGTGTTCATGGAGTATTTGGACAAGTTTGTTCTGGTGTTTATTGATGATATTATGGTATACTCGAAGAACAAGGAGGAGCACAAGGAGCATTTGCACTTAGTTCTCGAGAAAGTCGGGGAACACCAGTTGTATGCTAAGTTTTGCAAATGCGAATTTTGGTCGAAGGAAGTCGGGTTCCTTGGACATATTATATCGAGAGAAGGTATAGCAGTAGGCCCCGGCAAAATTCAGTCAGTCAGTTGTGTGAATAGAAACTTCTTATGGTAGAAAGTGATGAATCTATAGGATCAAAGGGGGCCGTAAAAAGGAAGTTTTATTTACCACACGAAGAACTGCTAGACGGAGTGGGAGAGGAGGCCGAGCAGTTCGATCGTCCGTGCCCTAACTTGGCGACGGAGGTCACCTACGGCGACGGCGGAGAAGACGATGTCCGCGGCCGGCGTGAAGACGGCGTTGGTGAGGTCGCGGCAGCTAAGCGCTTCATCACCGGTGTCGTCGAGGGCTAGCGGTGGCTCTAGGGTTTGTGCGAGAGTGGAAGAAAGGATAATGTCTGTGGTGAGGCGTGTAGGATAGGGACAGCACAAAGTTATTACACAAGTGCCCCTGGCAATTCACATCTGAGGGACACGTGGCTATCATGCGACACATCGGAGGTTGTTCCACGTTCCCACGCACGCCTGGATTGTCGGGTGGTCGTTTCCACTTCTCCGGGTTTCAGGTGAAAGGATTTAGCATTGAAAATGGATTAATGTTTGTCTCTGTGTCTTCTGCTGACATTGAGGCAGAGAAGACATTTGATAGTGTCAATAGAATGCATATGATTTGAATAGATAGACTTAGGAAAGAAGCATAGAGGGGTTAGGGTCCGATCACATTCACTTAGTTCAAAAGATTCATCAAGAAGCCATAGCTATAAGTGAATGCTGTAGAGGACAGAAACCAAACCAAAGCAGTATATACCAAAAGACAATCATATCAACATAGTGAAGATAATCATTAAGACAAGTTGAAAATGAAGACAAACCAAATGTGAAGACATAGCAAATGTAACGCCATGGGTAAAACACTTCAATAGAAGAATTTGGTGGTGGCGTTACCCACCGTATAGGAAGTATTAGACCCAGACACGGCACACAATTATTGTGGTGCTCCGAAGTCAAATTCCATGTTAATGTATTCACACTCAGAATGTAAGTCTTCATATATTGAAGATATACTTTACTTCGTGTGTTGCACATCTAAGTCATCAACATGCATAAGTGTTAGGATGTGTGCCTGATCACAGGACATTTGAGGATTCCAAGATATTTAGCTCACACCGTAACTTGCAAAACCTCTTCTCATCCAAGGGTTGGTGAAGATATCTACCAATTGCTCTTCAGTGTTGACGTGTATGATATCAATATCTTCCTTCACAACATGATCTCTGAGAAAGTGATGACAAATTTCAATGTGCTTTGTCTTCGAGTGCTGAACTGGGTTGTTGGCAATCTTGATGGTGCTTTCGTTGTCGCAATAGAGTGGCACTTGCTTCAGGTGAATGCCATAGTCTTTGAGTGTTTGCTTCATCCATAGAAGCTGAGCGCAACAAGATCCAGCAGCAATGTATTCAGATTCAGCAGTGGAGAGAGATACACAGTTCTGCTTCTTTGAAGACCAACATACAAGTGATCGTCCCAGAAAATGACATGTGCCTGATGTAGACTTGCGATCCACCTTGTCACCAGCATAATCAGCATCCGAGAATCCAACTAGATCAAACTCTGAGCCCTTTGGATACCATAATCCTAGTGTTGGGGTGTGAGCCAAATATCTGAGAATTCGCTTCACAGCTAAGTGATGCAATTCCTTTGGTGCCGCTTGGAATCGGGCACACATGCAAACACTAAGCATGATATCTAGCCTAGATGCACATAAATAAAGCAAGGAACCAATCATGGAGCGATATACCTTTTGATCAAACTCTTTACCATTGTCGTCGGGACCCAGATGATGTTTGGATGGCATTGGCGTCGTGTAGCCTTTGCAATCTTGCATTCCAAATTTCTTCAGGCAATCTTTGAGGTATTTCTCTTGAGATATAAAGATGTCGTTGCGTTGCTGACGTATTTGAAGACTAAGGAAGAACTTCAGCTCTCCCATCATGGACATCTTATATTGCTCTTGCATCATATATCCAAACTCATCAGTGTATTTCTGATTGGTGCAGCCAAAGATAATGTCATCCACATATATTTGGCACACAAACAGTACACCATCATACGTCTTCGTGAAGAGAGTGGGGTTGAGGGAACCAGGTTTGAAGCCTTTGCTCTTCAGGAAGTCTTTGAGTGTGTCATACCAAGCCCTAGGGGCTTGTTTGAGGCCATACAGTGCCTTGTTGAGCTTGTACACCATATCAGGATGTTTTGGATCTTCAAAGCCAGGCGGTTGTGCAACATACACTTCTTCGTCAATCTTGCCATTGAGAAAAGCGCTCTTCACATCCATTTGATGCAGAAGAATGTTATGATGATTTGCATAGTCCAGCAGTATGCGTATGGCTTCAAGTCTAGCCACAGGAGCAAATGTTTCATCGAAGTCAATCCCTTCAACTTGAGTGTATCCTTGAGCAACGAGATGAGCTTTGTTTCTAACAACTTGACCATGCTCATCTTGCTTGTTGCGATATATCCATTTGGTGCCTATTATATTGTGCTTGCGAGGATCAGGACGCTTAACCAGTTCCCATACATTATTCAGTTCAAATTGCTGAAGCTCTTCTTGCATATCTTGAATCCATTCAGGCTCCATGAAGGCTTCATCAACTTTCTTGGGTTCAGATATTGATATGAATGCGAAGTGCCCATGGAAATTAGCTAGCTATGTTGCCCTTGAATGAGTGAGTGGACCTGGTGCATTGATGCTATCAATTATTCTCTCAATCTGTACTTCATTTGCAACACGAGGATGTATAGGACGAAGATTTTGCTCTTGCTGATCATTTTCATCGTTAGAAGGATTGTCTTCAGGCTGAGCATTGTCTTCAGGTTGATCAGGTGCGGAGATGATAAGTTCCTCTTCAGGCTGAGCTTCAGATTGTATGATTTCTCCAGTTCCCATAAGTTTGATTGATTCACTGGATGGAACTTCATCTAGCACATTTGGCAGGTGCTCTCTTTGCGAGCCATTAGTCTCATCGAACCGCACATCCACAGTTTCAACCACTTTATAGTGAAAGAGGTTGAAGACTCTGTAGGAGTGCGAATCCTTTCCATATCCAAGCATAAAACCTTCATGTGCTTTTGGTGCAAATTTTGAAGTGTGATGTGGATCCTTGATCCAGCACCTGGCACCAAATACTCTGAAGTAACTGACATTTGGCTTCTTGCCAGTAAGGAGCTCATAGGATGTCTTGTTCAGAAGCTTGTGAAGATAAACACGGTTGATGATATGGCATGCAGTATCAATGCCTTTAGGCCAGAATTTTCTTGGAGTCTTGTATTCATCAAGCATCATCCGAGCCATCTCAATAAGTGTTCTGTTCTTGCGTTCGACGACGCCATTCTGCTGTGGCGTGTACGGAGCTGAGAATTCATGTGTGATGCCCAAGGTATCAAGATATGTATCTAGCGCAGTGTTCTTGAATTCAGTTGTTGGAAATATGCCCTAGAGGCAATAATAAAAGCATTATTATTATATTTCCTTGTTCATGATAATTATCTTTATTCATGCTATAATTGTGTTATCCGGAAATCGTAACACATGTGTGAATAACAGACACCAACATGTCCCTAGTAAGCCTCTAGTTGACTAGCTCGTTGATCAACAGATAGTCATGGTTTCCTGACTATGGACATTGGATGTCATTGATAACGAGATCACATCATTAGGAGAATAATGTGATGGACAAGACCCAATCCTAAACATAGCACAAGATCGTATAGTTCGTTTGCTAGAGTTTTCCAATGTCAAAGTATCTTTTCCTTAGACCATGAGATCGTGTAACTCCCGGATACCGTAGGAGTGCTTTGGGTATACCAAACGTCACAACGTAACTGGGTGACTATAAAGGTAGACTGCGGGTATCTCCGAAAGTGTCTGTTGGGTTGACATGGATCAAGACTGGGATTTGTCACTCCGTATGACGGAGAGGTATCGCTGGGCCCACTCGGTAATGCATCATCATAATGATCTCAAAGTGACCAAGTGTCTGGTCACGGGATCATGCATTACGGTACGAGTAAAGTGACTTGTCGGTAACGAGATTGAACGAGGTATTGGGATACCGACGATCGAATCTTGGGCAAGTAACATATCGATTGACAAAGGGAATTGAGTACGGGGTTGATTGAATCCTCGACATCGTGGTTCATCCGATGAGATCATCGTGGAGCATGTGGGAGCCAACATGGGTATCCAGATCCCGCTGTTGGTTATTGACTGGAGAGTCGTCTCGGTCATGTCTGCTTGTCTCCCGAACCCGTAGGGTCTACACACTTAAGGTTCGGTGACGCCAGGGTTGTGAAGATATGTATATGCAGTAACCCGAATGTTTTTCGGAGTCCCGGATGAGATCCCGGATGTCACGAGGAGTTCCGGAATGGTCCGGAGGTAAAGAATTATATATAGGAAGTGCTGTTTCGGGCATCGGGACAAGTTTCGGGGTTATCGGTATTGTACCGGGACCACCGGAAGGGTCCCGGGGGTCCACCGGGTGGGGCCACCTATCCCGGAGGGCCCCATGGGCTGAAATAGGAGGGAACCCAGCCCATAGTGGGCTGGGGCGCCAGCCCCTATAGGCCCATGCGCCTAGGGTTTCCACCATGGAAGAGTCCATGTGGTGGAAGGCACCCCTAGGTGCCTTGGGGGGGAGGGAAACCTCCCCTTGGCCGCCGCCCCCCCTAGTAGATCTCATCTACTAGGGCCGGCGCCCCCCCCATGGCACCCCTATATATAGTGGGGGGAAGAGGAGGGATTTCACACCAGCCCCTGGCGCCTCCATCTCCCCCCGTTACGTCTCTCCCTCGTAGTCTTGGCGGAGCCCTGCTTCTGTGACGCCCTGCATCCACCACCACGCCGTCGTGCTGCTGGACCTTCATCAACCTCTCCTTCCCCCTTGCTGGATCAAGAAGGAGGAGACGTCTCCCGTCCCGTACGTGTGTTGAACGCGGAAGTGCCGTCTGTTCGGCGCTGGTCATCGGTGATTTGGATCACGTCGAGTACGACTACATCATCACCGTTCTTTTGAACGCTTCCGTGCGCCATCTACAAAGGTATGTAGATGCATCCGATGACTCGTTGCTAGATGAACTCCTAGATGATCTTGGTGAAACGTGTAGGAAAATTTTTGTTTTCTGCAACGTTCCCCAACATCAGTGCCATTGTCACTTCTGATGTGCTTTATCTTGACGCCATAGTTGTTCATGGCTCGATTGGCGAAGCGTCTGAAGACATCCTGCACTTCAGTCTTGTAGAGGATTATATGCACCCAAGGATATCTTGAATAATCATCAACAATGACAAAGCCATAGAGACAAGCGGTAGTAGTAAGATTTGAGTAATGAGTGGGACCGAAAAGGTCCATGTGGAGCAGTTCGAAGGGTTGAGTCGTTGTCATGATTGTCTTCGAGGGATGCTTGGCCCTCGTCATCTTTCCTGCTTCACAGGCACCGCATAAGTGATCCTTCTTGAACTTGATGCCCTCGATGCCTATGACATGCTTCTTTCTTGCAAGAGTGTGCAAGTTCCTCATGCCAGCATGCCCTAGCCTCCGATGCCAGAGCCAGCATTCTGAAGCTTTTGCTAGAAGACATACGGCAAGTTGTGGTCCTGCTGAGAAATCTACCACGTACAAATCATCTTTCCGATACCCTTCAAACACTAGAGACTTGTCAGATTCCATTAGAACAAGGCAACGATATTTTCCAAACATCACAATCATGTTTAAATCGCAAAGCATTGAGACAAACATTAAGTTGAAACCAAGGGATTCAACAAGCATGACTTTATCCATGTGTTGATCCTTTGAGATTGCAACTCTACCTAGACCCAATACCTTACTTTTACCAGTGTCAGCAAATGGATGTGACTTTTGTCGGATGGACGTAAGGTTGAGTCCATAAGAAGACTTCGCTTGCCAGTCATGTGATTAGTACACCCACTATCAATAATCCATTCTGAAGTAGTTGGTGTCGTACCCTACAGTGCAGTTAGGGGGATAGGCTTCACGAAGAGAGTTGTGAAGCAAAAACATTTGACGAGCAAGTGGATTATGAAAGCTTAGATCGAGGTTAGGACTGATAGGGAAAGTAGCAAGCGACTCTGGAACAAAATACATAATAAGACCATTTGGGCATTTGATCTTGCGCCCTACAAGATGTTTAAGGTCCCCAGCAATAGCTTCAGACGATTTTGGTTTTCGGCTGGAGACCTTTCCCTGCAAAAGAGAGTTAAGCTTTCTTAGCCACCCACATCTTCAAGGGTGGCTTTGAAGCAATGAGTCTAAGTGCAGCATCTGAGAACTTTGGCTTTGGAGCCCTAGATAAAAAACTTGCAGGTGGACAATAGTACTCATAAGAATAAGCAAAATAGTTCTTTCTTATGAACATGGCGGTTTGATGAAACGCGCTCATATTCATAGGCCTGAGTATGGCTTCCCTGCAAAACATTTGCGTTAGTGCGACTCAGGTGAGTCCTCTGTCTATATGAAGCCTTTGGACCGTATGAAGCCTGTGGTCTAGGGTTTGTCTTCTTCACATGCGGTGTCATGACGACATTCACAGGAAGATTCTCCAAACACCTTTTCGGCACCCAGACCTTCTTCATAGGCGGTCCATTCCTGCAGTTAGTACCAATATACCTGGCAAACACTTCACCCTTCTGATTCTTAAACTGTTTATAGTTTACATCAAAGGATTCATCAATAACAATGGGATTAGCACAAGTGAAGCCAGATAGGGTGGATGGATCCACTGAAGGTCCCTTTGAAGCAACCCATGTGGTTTTGGGGTACTGCTCAGGTTTCCAGTAAGAGCCATTAGCATTCATTTTCCTTTCGAACCCAACACCCTCTTTCCTAGGGTTTCGGTTTAGGATCTGCCTTTTGAGGACATCACATAGTGTCTGATGCCCTTTGAGGCTTTTGAACATCCCAGTTTCAAGCAATGTCTTCAACCTAGCATTCTCATCAGCAATAGCAGTGGCATCCTCAGCAGAGGGGTTAGTTGGCACACCAGCAGTTGAAGATATTGCAATAGTAGCAACAGTAGAACAACCAGCAACAGAAGTAGCATTGTCACGCTCAATACATTTAAGACATGGTGGTTCAAATCCTTCCTAAGAGGAACTGATCTATTTGGCACGAAGTGACTCGTTTTCCTTTTGAAGATCTTCATGAGCCGCTCTCAATTTCTCAAGATCTTGCTTCCTTTAAAGATAATCATAGGAAAGCTTTTCATGAGTTGTTGAGAGCGTTTCATGATGACTTTCAAGTTCCTCATACTTAACGTGAAGATTTTTTATGTCTTCAATTAAGGACTGAGATCGAGTCATTTCAGCGTCTAACAGGTCATCGCTTTTGTCTAACAGTTTTTGAATATGTTCCATAGCTTTCTGTTGTTCAGTTGCAATTTTAGCAAGTGTTTTGTAGCTGGGTTTGGAACCACAATCAGAGTCATCTTCACTGGAAGTTTGATAGTGAGTAGTGCGTGTGTTTACCTTGGCACCGCGTGCCATGAAGCAGTAGGTAGGAGCGGAGTAGTCCTTGTCATTTGCATCGGTGTCGGTGACGGAGTCATTGTCTTCAGTGTTGAAGATGGACTTGGCAACGTATGCCGTAGCCAGACTCGCAACGCCAGAATCGGACTCATCCTCAGACTCCACCTCCGCCTCCTCAGAAGCGGGCTCCTCCTCTGAATCCATTTCCTTGCCAACAAACGCACGTGCCTTGCCAGATGAGCTCTTCTTGTGTGATGAAGACTTTGAGGAGGACTTGGAAGAAGACTTTGTGTATTTCTTCTTCTTCTTTTCGTCAGAATCATACTCCTTGTTCTTCTTTTTCTTCTTGTTCTCATTGTCCCACTGCGGACACTCAGAGATGTAGTGGCCAGGTTTCTTGCACTTGTGGCATGTTCTCTTCTTGTAGTCATGAGCAGAAGCTTCATCATTCCTTGAGCTTGATCGTGAGGACTTTCTGAAGCCTTTCTTCTTGGTGAATTTTTGGAACTTCTTCACAAGCATAGCAAGCTCCTTTCCAATGTCTTCAGGATCATCAGAACTGCTGTCAGACTCTTCTTCAGATGAGGAGACAGTTTTTGCCTTCAAGGCACGAGTTCGCCCATAGTTAGGACCGTAGATGTCTCTTTTCTCAGAAAGCTGAAACTCGTGTGTGTTGAGCCTCTCAAGTATGTCAGACAGATCGAGTGTTTTGAAGTCAGGACGTTCTTGAATCATCAGGGATAGGGTGTCAAACGAGCTGTCAAGTGATCTCAGGTGTGTCTTGATGACTTCATGCTTGGTGATCTCAGTGGCGCCGAGGGCTTGAAGCTCATTTATGATGTCAGTGAGTCGATCAAACGTGAGCTGAACATTCTCATTGTCATTTCTCTTGAAGCGGTTGAAGAGATTGCGAAGGACACTGATTCTCTGATCTCTCTGGGTTGAGACGTCTTCGTTGACCTTGGAGAGCCAGTCCCAGACTAGCTTAGATGTTTCCAAAGCACTCACACGGCCATACTGTCCTTTGGTCAGATGACCACAGATGATGTTCTTGGCAGTGGAGTCCAGTTGAACGAACTTCTTGACATCAGCAGCGATGACACCTTCACCAGCCTTGGGAACGCCATTCTTGACGACATACCATAGGTCGACATCAATGGCTTCAAGATGCATGCGCATCTTATTCTTCCAGTAGGGTTATTCAGTTCCATCGAAGACTGGGCACGGAGCGGAGACTTTGATTATCCCTGCAGTCGACATAGCTAAAACTCCAGGTGGTTAAACCTAATCATATAGAACAAGGGAGTACCTTGCTATGATACCAATTGAAAGTGCTAGTGACCGACTAGAGGGGGGTGAATAGGCGATTTTTATGAAAGCCTTCAAAACGTGGAAGTTTCGAAGACAAACGATAGAAATAAACCTATTACCATGCAGCGGAAGGTAGACTACACTAGGCAAACCATAGTCAAGTATTCAATGAAGTGAAAGCACAATGACTAATAGCAGCTAGGCAGTAAAGATCAGGTAGGAAGATATAGTGAAGCCAATCAGAACAAGCAGTCACTCAATGAAGACAAAAGATAATGCAATCATGCAATGGCTTCACCAGGGCCAACAGTAAGTAAAGGAATGGGAAGGATGAAACCAGTGACTCGTTGAATACAATGATTTGTTGGACCAGTTCCAGTTGCTTTGACAACTGTACGTCTGGTTAGGGAGGCTGAGATTCAACTCAGAAGACCGCGTCTTCACCTTATTCCCCTTGAGCTAAGGACACCCAGTCCTTACCCAATCACTCTGGTAAGTCTTCAAGGTAGACTTCCAAACCTTCACAGACTTCGTTCACCGGCGATCCACAATGACTCTTGGATGCTCTGAACGCGACGCCTAACCGGCTGGAGGATTCATAGTCCTCAAGTGTAATAAGTCTTCAGATCACACAGACAGGAAGACTTCAGTGATGCCTAACTCTCTTTGGCTCTGGGTGGTTAGGGCTTTATCCTCGCAAGGAATTCTCTCTCAAAGGCTTCGAGGTGGGTTGCTCTCAAACGACAAAATCCGTACACTAACTCTGAGCAGCCAACCATTTATGGTTGTAGGGGGTGGGCTATTTATAGCCACTAGGCAACCCGACCTGATTTGTCCGAAATGATCCTCGGTCACTAAGGAACTGACACGTGTTCCAACGGTCAGATTTCAAACACACACGGCAACTTTACTTGGGCTACAAGCAAAGCTGACTTATCCAACTCTGGACAAGATTTGCTCCCATAGTCTTCACTCGAAGACATAGGATTTTGGTTAAGCATCACTTCAGTCATTCTGACTGGTTCACTTGGACCCCACTTAATAGTACGGTGGTTCCTATGACTCAACAAAGAAGAAAAAGAACGAGGAAACAACTAAGTCTTCGCGCTCCATAGTCTTCATGTGATGTCTTCTCTTGTCATAGACTTCAATGTGAATGTCTTCACATACCACCTTTGACTTCAATGTCTTCATACATTTTTAGGGGTCATCTCTGGTAGGAAAACCGAATCAATGAGGGACTTCTACCTGTGTTATCCTGCAATTCTCACAAACACATTAGTCCCTCAACTAGGTTTGTCGTCAATACTCCAAAACCAACTAGGGGTGGCACTAGATGCACTTACACAAACGTTAAAACAAAAATGTCCAGTTTGTGCATAATATTACATAGTTAATTATGGTGAAGAAAACACATGTTTAGAAAATGCATAAATATTTTAAATGAAATAAAACAGAAATGTAAATAAAATAAAGAAAACAAAACAAAACAAAAAAATAAAATAAAACAGAACCCCCCTCCCACTGGGCCAGCCGGCCCAGCTGCTGGCCAGCCCACTGGCCCCTCAGGCCCAACCGGCCATCTTCATAACCCCCCCCCCACTACCCAGACCCCCCTCTCCCCCGAGGGATCGGCGATTGAGAGGAGAGGTCGCCGCCTCGCCCTCGCCATGAGACCGACGCCGCCCGTCGCGTTGGACGCCGCCGCCGAAGCTTCCCCGTCGGACCTTCCTCGCCGGCCTGCTTCCTCTCCGCCGTCGTCTCCGTCTTCCCCCTCACGCCCCATTGCCCCGATCCCTACACCCGCCGTGAGCCTCGACCTCCCCTCTCCTCCTCTGTCGCAGCCCTCCGTCGCGGTTGTCTGCTCCCACGCCGTAGCTCACGATCGCTGCCGCTGCCGTGGCCGTGCTCCTCAAGCCCCTGCCCGCGCGCGCGTTGCGGTGCCCTCCCGCGCGCCAGCGCCCGGTTCCACTGGCCCTGCTCGCCGCGCTCAGCGCACAACCACGCGCTCACGCTCTCGCGCCCAGACGACGTACCCCGCCCCGCTCCCGCTCTGCCTGGCCTCGTCCGCCGGCAGCCGCTCACGCGCCCGCGCCCCGCAACTGTCGTTGCTGTTGTCACCGCGCACCGCGCCTGAAGCCCCGCGTTCGCCGCCGCGGCCCGACCTCTACTCCGCCCCACCTCGCCCGCCAGTGCCCCTTGCGTGCGGCCCTGCTGCAGCTGCCTCCTCTAATCGCCGCGGCCGCACCGCGCCCCGTCATTGCTTGCCGCCCCCCGCGCCCTGCAGTGCACCCCGCTCCGCTCCCCTACTCCTGCGTCCGCCGGCTCCAACCGCCACCATCGCTCGCCCCGCGCACACATGCTCCCCTGCTGCTGCCGCGATTTACGGCGCGCCATCGCCTGACCCGTGCCGCCTCCCCCCCTACTGCGCCAGGCCGCGCCAGCGTCGCCCTTTCGCCTGAGGCCGGCTCGCCGCGCCCGCTGGTTGCTGCCATCTGCATCCCGCCCCGCGCGCCCCTGGGCGAGCACCGTAACGGGCGCCCATGCGCCCGCATCCATCGCCCGATACCCGCAACCGCATTGGCCCCTAGGGCCAATGACATGTGGGGCCTAGCCCCAGAACGAAAATGAAAAAAAAGAATTAAATAAATAAATAAATAATATATATAATAATAATAATTAAATTAATTAATTAATGAATTAAGTTAATTACTCATGTTTAATTAATCTAATCAATTAGTTAAGTTAATTAAACCCTAATTAGACTAAACAGTCAATGACGAACGGGACCCACCTGTCAGCTTGACCAGGTCAACTGCTGACGCCATGCTGACGTTAGCAAACACTATTCTGGATAATGTTGATTTAATTACTTAAATAAATCCTAAAAATAATTTAAATCTTTTAAAATTAATATAAAATAAACCGTAGCTCGGATCGAAAAACTTTGTACATGAAAGTTGCTCAGAACGACGAGACGAATCCGGAAACGTAGCCCGTTCGTCCGCCACGCATCCCTAGCATAGCAAACACACAACTTTCCCCCTCCGGTTCATCTGTCTGAAAACGCGAAACACCGGGAATACTTTCCTGGATGTTTTCCCCCTTCACCGGTACCACCTCGTACCGCGTTAGGGCACACCTAGCATCACGCTTTGTCATGTCATGCATCGTCATGCATTTGTTTGCATTATATTTATTGTTTCTTCCCCATCTTCTCTCGCTAGACACTGAGACCGACGCCGCTGCTACCCAGTACGACTACGGTGTTGACGACCCCTCTCTCTTGCCAGAGCAACCAGGCAAGCCCCCCCTTGATCACCAGATATCGCCTACTCTTCTCTATACTGCTTGCATTAGAGTAGTGTAGCATGTTACTGGTTTCCATTAATCCTATTCTGATGCATAGCCTGTCATTGTTGCTATAGTTGTTGACACCTTACCTGCAATCCTAAATGCTTAGTATAGGATGCTAGTTGCCATCAGTGGCCCTACATTCTTGTCCGTCTGCCATGCTATACTATCGGGTCGTGATCACTCGGGAGGTGGTCACGGGTATATACTTATATACATAATATATGATACTTGTGGTGACTAAAGACGGGTCGGCTCGTAGGAGTACCCGCGAGTGATTCACGGATTGGGTCCGAAAGTACGTTAGTCCCGACGGCCCTCTGAGTGGATCTTTGTGGCGGGGCGACAGGGTAGATTGAGACCACCTAGGAGAGAGGTGGGCCTGGCCCTGGTCGGCATTCGCGGTTATTTCAAGATAACACGTTTAACGAGATCTTGGTATTTGATCTGAGTCTGGCCACTGGCCTATACGCACTAACCATCTACGTGGGGACAGTTATGGGAACTCGACGTCGTGGTATCAGCCGAAGCCTTCGTGGCGTCAGCGACTAAGCGGCGCGCGCCGGATTGGACCATAAGCCTTCTCTTGTATTAAGGGGGCTAGTTCTGCTTCCGGCCGCGTACGCAACGTGCAGGTGTGCAAAGGGCGATGGGCCCAGACCCCTGCGCCATAGGATTTAGACTGGCGTGCTGACCTCTGTTGTGCCTAGGTAGGGCTGCGACGTGTTGATCTTCCGAGGCCGGGCATGACCCAGAAAAGTGTGTCCGGACAAAGGGGATCGAGCGTGTTGGGAAATGTGGTGCACCCCTGCAGGGAAGTTGATCTATTCGAATAGTCGTGTCCCTCGGTAAAAGGACGACCCGGAGTTGTACCTTGACCTTATGACAACTAGAACTAGATACTTAATAAAACACACCCTTCCAAGTGCCAGATACAACCGGTGATCGCTCTCTCACAGGGCGACGAGGGGAGGATCATCGGTTAGGATTATGCTACACGATGCTACTTGGTGAACTTACCATCTACTCTCTTCTACATTCTGCAAGATGGAGGTGGCCAGAAGCGTAGTCTTCGACAGGACTAGCTATCCCCCTTTTATTTCAGCTTTCTGCAGTTCAGTCCACATATGATACCCTTATTCCATTTGATACCAGTGCATACATATGTAGTGTAGCTCCTTGCTTGCGAGTACTTTGGATGAGTACTCACGGTTGCTTTGCTCCCTCTTTTCCTCCTTTCTATACCCGATTGCTGTGACCAGACGTTGGAGCCCAGGAGCCAGACGCCACCGTCGATGACGACTACTACTACTCGGGATGTGCCTACTACTACGTGCAGCCCGCTTTACGACGACTAGGAGTAGTTTAGGAGGATCCCAGGCAGGAGGCATGCACCTCTTTCGATCTGTATCCCAGTTTGTGCTAGCCTTCTTAAGGCAAACTTGTTTAACTTATGTCTGTACTCAGATGTTGTTGCTTCTGCTGACTCATCTATGATCGAGCTCTTGTATTCGAGCCTTCGAGGCTCCTGGCTGGTAATATGATGCTTGTATGACTTATTTTATTTGTAGAGTTGTGTTGTGATATCTTCCCGTGAGTCCCTGATCTTGATCGTACACGTTTGCGTGTATGATTAGTGTACGATTGAATCGGGGGCGTCACAAAGTTCAAATAAATAGAGGTTATAATAACATGAGATCTTCCATGCATGCCAACTAGCTAACTAGACTTTTCGGCGGGCGGAGTCAGCATAGTATGGAGTAAGTGAACCATCGTCGCTGCCAGTAGGCCTGTAGTAGACCATGATCTCATCACAATCGTAGTCGAGGTAGAACGTGGCTCTTTCTCCAGCTTCCATCTCGTAAGCAGTTGCAAGGGCTTTCCAACCAGGGCAACTGAAATAGGTGCGGTTTGCCTCATTGGTGACAAGACAATTGAATTGTTGGGCCGTCAGCATCTTCATGAGGGTGCACTAGAATGTGATAGTGGCATCTACTGGAACTCGAAACTTCTCTAAGAAGTCACGCCTTGCCCCGCAAGGGATGACCTGAGCAAAATTGAAATAAGCAACTTGCTAGTTAGACAATTTTGGGCACAACCGTATACATCACATATGAAACTCAATCAGAACATGCTCAACTTAAACATACCGTCCTAGTGAGGAAGTCATTCGGCGGATCTATGAAGAACTTCTTATCCCTTTGGCATCTCACCGAACCACGGGTCTCACATGGGGCATTCATTTACTGTCCTAGTGAGGAAGTCATTCAACTTAAACATACCGTCCTAGTGAGTACCAAACGACTTCACCCTTGTCTGACGAGTCCAGCGCCAACCAACTGTCGGCTTTCAACATCAATCACGGGTAAGTTGTATAAAGAACTTGTCAACTCATAACATGCTTCTTTCATCTATTGATCATCATGTATTTGCAATTTTTAGGGCCAAAGCCTTTGTGAAGAAGAGAGTCGGTAACTCTTCTGCCGACGTGGTAGACACTAAGATGGGAGTCCCTTCCCATGACATGGTGACGGACAACCCGAAACCCTAGGATGACCCGGTTGTTCAAGAAGAGCCGGCTCACCAGGACAACCCGGTAGCCCTGCTCTCGTTGCCACTCCTCCTGTTGTGGAGGAGCAAAAAGACGATCCAATATTGGAGCAGCCAACTAAAAAGGCTCATGATGATGTGCCTATCACTGGTGAAAGCCATGGCGCTCCTCCAGAGTCTTCAACCGTCTTGGCGAAAATAGTGGCCAACGACAAGTCGCCAAGCCGGGATAAATAGAAGGCCAGCCTTCATTTAGAGGCGTTTGAAAATTTGGATGTGAATTCGCTCCATCAAAGCTATCGGGCCCGGTTGTCTGAGAGCTGGGAAACTGAAGGTGCAATAGTCAACCTCCAGAAGAGAAAATATGAGGTAAAACTTGTTGTCTCTACTCATATATATTTATATAGCCCCCAAGTCTTAAGCTTAGAATGCAATGATTGCTTGAGACTTGCTTGAATGTCACAAATACTGGTGGTGTTACAGCGGGGCGCTTCACCTTACTAGAAGCCAGCCTGACTAGGCCGACCTAGAGCCCCTAGGCTGGTTATGTCATGGGCCAATCAGCCCGCCCCATGGCCTCACAATGTGGTGGGCCCAGAATTCTTGGAGTACAAGACAAGACAACCGGCATCCGGAGGTCTCCTCCTAACCAACTTAGAACATGTAACCCCAGAGCCCGATACCAATATAAGTCGAGGTCAAGCTAGTTGCGTATACATAACTCATTAGAACCCTAGAGATTTACTCAATCCCTCGATCTTTGTAACCCCTATACAATCAATATACATGATCAAGAGTAGGGTATTACCTCGTATAACAAGGACCTGAACCTGGGTAAATTACACACGTATTTGAACACATATGTCATCATATTACCAAAATTTGACATGTTCTACTAACTACGAATGAAATGACAATGGAAGAAGTTCATCCACGGTCACCCTTGCCCTTGCCGTCTTCCTTGCAGGAGTACTGGTCGAGGACTCAAAACGGGTCGAGACGGGTCTACTCACTGTCGAAGTTATCGGATCCATCGTTGCCCTCGTCCTTCTCCTCATGTCGGCGTAGTCCATCCATGGCACAGACCGCCCTGCTTTGCTCTTTTTCCATGGCACAAACCGCCCTTCTTTTGCCGCTTCTTGGCTATGTGGGCAAGGAGGGCTTGGTCGTCCTTGCCCATACTAGCATGCGATTTCACCGACCCCGCCTCGTGGGCTGCCAAAGCAGCCTCCATCTCAAGGGTTGCTGCGTCATCCCACTGCCCGCGGCGCCTCCTAGACAGTTTGGCCGTAAACCATGGTGGCTGCTATGGCCTCTGTTTCGGCGGCCGACGTCGCGGGGATGAGGCGGCACCTAAACGATTCCGTCGGCAGAGCAGGGTTGCCCCGTCATGCGGTGGTCACCGCCTCCTACAAGGTCGCGGTCACGCGCCTTGAGCCATTGGCCCCACGGATCCTATCGCCATTTGAGCGGAGGCATTGTATTCCCGACGGATCGATTCCGGCATCGGGGCGAGGAGAGCACTCCTCCCAGGAGCATTGGAGAGTAGTGCAGACGGCCATCTCCTCCTCAAGGCCGCAGATGACAAGCCCCCAGTCGACGGATCCGGACCTCTTAGAGTCAGATCCACTGCCCGCCATGCTGGAGTAGGCCGGAGTTCGCCAAAAAGGATCTATGTGAGGAAGGGAGTGAAGTGGAGTTGATTGGCTAGGGTTTGGTGTGGAGAGTGGATAGGGATGAATATATGTGGGGTCGGGTGGGCCATAGTGGGTCGGATTTGACGCGGCGGACGCGTCCGGGCGTCCTCATAGCCGCCCCACATATGGGCTGGGTATGGGGATTGCCTGTCAGTCCAGGCGTTTGGACTGCGCTTGGGGTGGCCAGTTGGGTGACAATTTTGCGCTCGGACGGTGACAGGACAGGCCGGGCATTTGGGGCGGATATGTGGCGTTCGGTTGTTATGCTCTAAGGAAGGAGACTGGCAATGAGGATGATGGAACAAAAACAATTCCCTGTGAAATAGTTTGGTGACTGGCTAGTTAAATCTGGAAATGGCCTGCACTTGTTGAGTTAGGCTCAAGATGGGAATGGGGCGAGTCGGCCAGCTAGGTCGTTGACCCGACCCAAAAATTCGAAGTCAATGGGTCATGTGGGTCGGTCTCAAACGAGATTTGGGTCAACATAGCTGGCACCGAGTGACTAATTGGTTTAGTGGGTCAAACCACCTTATAGTCTTACTACTATACTGTATCTCACAGCAGCTGCAATCGTCGTCGCGACGGGGCCAACACTTGTGTATATGAACAACAAAATTGTGTTGATATGTTTCGGCAAGATGCACATGTACAAAACCACAAGCAAACGACTTGATTTTTTTTTTGTTAACCACGTATTAGAAATCTTAATTTTACACGGATTCCATTAAACTGTGCCTAATTTTAACATCCTGTTTGTCCAAGACAATGTAAAGCAAGAATTTGAATCGACACGAAATATTGAGCCAACGAAGTCGCTGAGTATTCTTTATATGGGTCGACCCATGGCCTCTTAAATTGACCTTGGGGCCACAAGGGCCAGGGCCAGGTCGGCCCATTCCCATCCGGAAATTTGGCTAAACAAGTGCTATTCAGATCGCCCAAATGAGCTAAAATTTGGTTATCGAATTCGCAGGTGTGTAAGTGCCACATTTCTACTGCATTCATGGCAGTGGTGCATATTGCCGAGTGCCCGGCTTTCTTTTGTTCAAGGAATTTTTCTTTAGGCCCCAGACCAGCGACTGAGAATATGAAAAATCATAACAAAGATTATTACTCAAAATGTAAGATGTTTTCCAACACTACATTTTGAGACAGAGGGAGTACATTTCATATTTCAAAAGTCAATATTTTACAACAAAGCTTCCATAATTCACAATCAGCATGCACAACACGTTCCACGGCAGTCTAACCATTGCATACGTTCCACAGCAGTCTAACCACGTCAGCAGATCTGAAGCAAAACAGCCTAACTAGTTCACAGGTCTGAAGCAAAACGGTAGTCATGGATCTTAAAACACAGAGCTGTCCGAACAAAGCATTGCCTGCAAGCTGGGAGCCCACGCTATTGGCTCTACAAATCTCTACCTGGTGCTAGGTATCCAACGTGCAATACATCGTCCCGACTGCATTACATTTACCGCAACTCACATCAGTTAAGAGAAAAAACTAAGGCACACTCAAAAATGAAACAAGAATTGGGACAACTAATGTGAGAAGAAGCTCACGAAGCTGCTGCTCTCCACCAGGTGATTTCAGAAACAACAGGAATGGATTCTGCATCACAGTGTAGCAAAATCCTTGTAACATCAGATATAACGCAGATCAAACACGCAGCAGATGACACAGGAGAAGCATAGCCAATGCTACAATGTTGCACTGAGATCAGAAACCAAAACTACAGTATAAATTTGAAGCAATGACTTGTTTCAAACTAAACCTCAACACAGCAGTAGAATGCAAGCATACCAAATACTAGACTGCTAGCAGATAGTCAGGAATGGCAGCATTTTGCACTGTGTTGCTGAGCACCATTCCAGAAGTGGATTTTTCAACTGTTTACAAACATTCTGAACTATAGTACAAATTTTAAAAGCTAACCAAATGATGAAATGCTCTATGTAGGTAACTTAATTTAGAGATCACAGACATAACATAGAACTAGCAACACAGTGATACGTGTTCGACATGTATGTAAGGAGCTACACTATGTTTCCATCAGTCAAAACTTCTACCTATAGGCTAGTTAAACAAAACAGGAAGATGAACTAAACGCTGTGCTTTTGCCATAGATGATAACAAGCATCATTTGCTACTTGACATCATCAATATACACACAATATGCAACACCCGAGTGCAGATATAGTTGAATACCAGTTAGCACAACATGCCCGGACAGATCACTCCTAACCAAAGATGTGCAGAACAACAGCAAAATGGGCAATTCATAGTTGATCAAAATGATATTTATTTGCAACAATCTAATGAAACTAGAAACATGGCATCAACTGGCATAGCATCAATACAAGGTAATGATATCTAAATTCCTCAAATTGGGTATCAAGCAAAGTCGTATTGCAGCAACTAACCGATATCCACAAACATCTCACATCACATTCATATCATGATGTCTATACACGAGCCGGAGCAAAGCATCAACATTCTAGAATTTGCGAGGTAAAGCACAGAAATCAACCGTATCATCCTAAG
Organism: Triticum urartu; assembly: GCF_003073215.2. Classification (NCBI taxonomy): domain Eukaryota; kingdom Viridiplantae; phylum Streptophyta; class Magnoliopsida; order Poales; family Poaceae; genus Triticum; species Triticum urartu. The sequence continues at coordinate 291,470,078 of NC_053026.1, read as the reverse complement.
CAAATCAGTCTTAACACTCTTATATAAATTATACTGAAGACCCAATGGAAGATGCAGAGAATAAAGAGCAACATGGGCATTTCCTAGATGATCAAAGTGATTGTATTTGCCCCATTCAACTCATCCGGCTAACTTAAACACGACATCAGTCATCAGACAACATCATTCAGCATGAAACCTGAAACATAGCATAAAATATAGTGCAAGTACGCAACCATATCAAAATTCCTTAACATAACAGTAAAAAACACAAATCGAGCAACTACCCAGTAGTAGTCTTAAAACATCTCACAGCACATCATACCACAATATCTTGCCAAGGTCCGGAACTAATCATACGGAGTCTAAAACTGGGGAGGTAAAGCAGAGAAAACCACCCAATAGACGACGATCCTGCAGGCCGATCAACGGTAAGACTTCTGGAACCTCGCGCGGGCGCCGCGACCACCGAACTTCTTGGGCTCGCAGCGACGGGGGTCGGCGACGAGGAGGGTACGGTCGTAGCGGGCGAAGATGTCCTTGACCTCCTTCTTGGCGGCCTCGTCGACATACTTCTGGTAGTAGGCCACGAGCGCCTTGGCGACGGCCTGGCGGATGGCGTAGATCTGGGAGGTCTTCCCGCCGCCGCGGACGCGGATCCTCATGTCGATGTCCTTGAAGCGGGAGCGGCCGGCGAGCATGATGGGCTCGAAGGCCTTGAGGCGGAGCATCTCTGGGCGGATCAGCTCGATGGGGGCGCCGTTCACCTTGATGAGCCCGCGCCCTGGCTTGGTGTACGCGACGGCCACCGCCGTCTTCTTGCGCCCGAAGCACTGGACCGTGCCCGGCGTCGGGCGGGTGAGGACGGCAGCCATGCTTGCGGTGGTGCCTGGTGAGAGCGCGGCGGCGGCGGCGGCGGCGGGATCAGGGAGGAGCGGCGGCGGCGTAGGCAGGTGATTTGCGAGGGGTGGGCGATTTTATACTCCGGAGGCGTTGGGGTTTGGTCAGTCAGTGAAGAGCTGCATGGGCCGTAATATGTTGGGCCTTCTCTCGGGCTAGTCATTTGGTCCTTGTGTTAGAAAAACCCACCGACCGCCAAGCCATAGGACATGTATACAAAGAGAGAGGGATGATGGAAGTACAACATGCCTACAGATTGTAATTGATTCATTGTAATCATTTCCCTCACTCGGTCCTTGCCAGGCAGCACAAAGCAATGCATGTGGCATGTTCATTTGCAATACGAATCGATGCCAGTACAAAGGAATAACGGACCATGCGCCATTGATTTAGGTTGCATCTTAAATAGCATTTTTTTAATTAGTTAATAGATAAAAATAACATCATATTCAAATTCTACACGTTTCTCTAATCGGATTTCATATATAACATATTAAAATTGGAGTCAGGATTTAAAAGATATGATTATTTAAAAAATACAATATATTTATTCCAGGTGTATTGTGGGTTGATTAACGCAAATATTAGGGAATGTAAAAAAAATTAAAACCAATTCGTTGTGACTTAAAGTTGGACAGCATGTTGATTAGTATAAAAGTCATGGTTTTTTTTGGTAAAATGAGAAAAACAATTCGTCACGCCTTAAAGATGGACTACGGGTTGATTTCAACAAACTGTAGAGGCTTTTCGCAAAAATGTGCGACGGATGAATAGAAGCCATACGTGCTTTATTATTAGGTACAGATTAGTAGGTATCGATATACCGAGATAGGTTTTCTCCCCGCTTTATATATAAAGCAAATCGCCAGAAGCACAAACAAGGTCTCACAAAGTAGCATATACACCCCATCAAAGTATGCAAATGAAAGGTTCCACACAAAGGGTTCTGCTGAGTGCACCAGCTCAACAAGCCCTAAGGAAAGGAGAAAAAACGTGGCAGATGCCACACAGAGGACCAGAGAACTAGTCTGGGTTCGGTGTAGGGGGGCAAAAAGCGGCGGCGCCAACCGAAGAGCGAACGCTCGTAGTCTTGGAGTGAGAGTGTCGATGGTGTTGCGGTCCGGTGCGCGACTAGGCGGCTTCCGCAGCTGCAAAAACCACACATTTTGTAAATGGCATCAATAGGCTGACAAAAAAGGAGATCGCTCTATAACAAGCTTGTTGCATATTGTCCACAACGTTCAAGTGAGGATCCCAATCCCCAACCACCTAATGTGGCGGGACCCACCGAGGATGCTTGCAATTCCTCAGATAAGTCGGGGAAGTTTGAATGACACCACTCGCGGCCCATAACTTCCTTGAAACAACTCAAAAAAAAGAGTGGTAGTGAGGAGGAATATGTGATTGGAGTCCTCATCCGTGTCACATAAGGGGCAAATGCCATCCCCGAGGCCATTTCTTTTGTGGACCTCCACCCATGAAGATACTCGGTCGCGAACCCATTGTCATAGAAATATCCTAATCTTTAACGGGAGCCTAACCTACCATAACAGGGTAAGAGGTTCTGGCCCTGGAGAGGGCGCATTGGCCTGGTATAGTGACCTAGTCGAGAAAGGTCCGCTATGCTTAAGACACCATGAGACTTGGTCCGGCTCAATGCATGGGGTGTGAAGAGCGAGACAGTCCGGCATATCCTACCAAGCCGCCTAGATCAATAAGGACAGTCTCGACAAACATGCAGGGTTCAACACACATGGAGAATAACTTTGGAAACCACACGACAAAGGGGTGGGTACTAACCCACCGGTCAAAACTAGAACTGGGTCAACGATTCGGACCCCACCAAGATCAAGAACCCAATGCGAAGGAAAGGTAAAAGTTGGATGAGAGATTGCCAGAACTGGCAGCCTCCCGACCGTTGGCGGAACGTCGGCAGTTGGCCACGAAGATATTTGGCCTTAATAGGTCCAACCAAAGACCACCCTTGTTATTAGCGATGCACCACAACCATTTTATGAGCAGAGCAATATTCATTTTTAGACATCATGATGCCCAAACCACTCTGGTCCTTCAGACGGTAAATGTCGGTCCAATGTCACTGGTGGCTGGCCCAGTTGCAAAATCGAGGGCATCGTCGCCGGAGTTCGTCAAGCTCTCGTGTCGATAGTCTAAAAAACTCTCATTCACACCTCCTATTTAGCACGCAGGTCGCTGCCGACCTAGCGCATACCCCCTCATGCGATGTGCATTCGTATGGGCCGGCCTATTTCCCGATTTCATCTCCACCGGTTTTGGGAAGGTTCTAGAACCTTCCTCGAATCGGTTTTTTCTTTCGGTTTTTTCTTCTTTTTGTTCTTTCTTATTCTTTTTATTTTTATTTTCTATTTTCCTTTTTCTTTATCCTTTTCAATCTGCGAACATCTTTCAAATACGTGAACATCTTTTGAAACCGTAAACATATTTTGAAATCATGAACATCTTGCAAATACATTAACTTTTTTTGAAATCGTGGACATTTTCAAATTCATGATTTTTTTACAAATTTGTAAACTTTTTTCATATTCATGATTTTTTGGAATTGCATACATTTTTGGAACACCTAGACAATTTTTTTGTACCGGCGAGCATTTTTTTAAATTTGGGAATAATTTTTTAAATTCAGGAATAATTTTTATTTTTGACGAATATTCTTTTGAGTTCATGAATACTTTTTGAATCAGCGAACGTTCTTTTAATTTTTTGAACATTTTTCAAAATTTTGGAACAATTTCTAAACTCCCGAACATTTATTGAATATTATGATCATTTTTAGAGATTCATGAACAATTTTTTATATTGTAAACATTTGGTATCACGAATATTTTTTGAATAAACAACAACGACGACGACGAAGTCTTTTGTATTCATGAGTCCTTTGTATTGTCCTTGAACATCATCAATGATATGTATCAATAAGTATGTGACTTGTTTGTGGAACTATGTATTGTATGATGATTGTTCTAATGGTCCCTAGTTGATAAGGTTATGCGGACACATATCCTTGACTAGTATACGACTCGGTTGATGACTATGTTTCACAAGTCATGTGCATGGAGATGCTAAACCGATAGTATGGACTCGGGGATGGAGATCATCGAGTCAGACAGACCCACTTTGAGACGCAGCGAGATATGGTCATCTGTTAGTCTCAAGTACAATGTCTATGCCATGTCCTAGACCTGAGGTCCTCACATGTTCTCGGATGAGGATCGACTCACTTAGGGTATATCAAACGCTACTCCGTAACTGGGTATTCATAAAGGTAGCTTCCGGGTGAGTCGTGAGACATGCCGCGAGACATGATTGACTAAGATGGGGTTTGCCCCTCCTATTTGGAGAGATATTCTCTGGGCCCTCTCGAGTGATCAGATTCGGAAAGCATGGCCATGCGACTTGGGTTAAGTGTTAACCTAGTTCAGGAATCTGTATCACAGTTTCGAGAAGAGAGGTCGAGCTATCACAAGGGTGACAAGTACTCACCTTGAGCTCGACAACAAATATCGTGAGGCAAACGAGGTTCGTCAAACGACTTTACGCACACATGGGAGTTGGCACGTTCTGCTAGGAGCCGCTACCAACTATCGACTTGGTCGTGTCCATGCGTACGTGAACCTATAGGGTCGCACACTTAAGGGGTTGCAGCCTATTCAGATTGGATCCGAGTGGAAAATGGATGTGGACTCCTAGTGGGCTCAAGCGTTGACCCCACCTCAGAGGTCTATATAAAGGGGAGTGGGCGCACCACCTAGGGTTGATCTAATCTGACCCTGGTTAGCCACTGCCACTCCCCACGCCCATGCCGCACGACCGGACCTAGCAGTCTGTCACTTGACGCTACTCCCCACACGTGTGGATACCTTGGAGGCATCGCATCTGCGGTGCTTGGACGAACCGTTCGAGGGAACCGCGAGGTGCTGTTGGCAGGAGATCACCGTCCACGGGTCTTTGCTATTCGCGGGAGATCACCATTCATGGGTCTTCGCTATTCGAGGGAGATCGGCGACGCGAGGAGGAGATGGCCCGGGAGATCGGCTACACGCATCACCAACTCTACTTTCGATGCGGTGACTGCGCGTCTAGTGGTAAACCCGATCTTGTAATCTATTTCCAGCAGCATGATCTTGGGTGCATGGCAGAAAATTTTATTTGGCGCTAGCATAGCATACCGCGTGTTCCAACACAAACAAGTTTAGGTAGACTAGAGATGAAACCCATAAAATCTTGCAACCAACTCGTGGCTCTAGCACATGGATAGTTAGCTTCTACGCACCCCGTCCATAGCTAGTTCTTTGGTGATACTCCAATGCTTCAGGTGTCTCTTAATGGCCTCCTCCCATGTCAAATTCAGTCTACCCTGAATTTTCTTTGTTGGGAACGTAGCATGCAATTTCAAAAAAAAAAATCCTACGCTCACGCAAGATCTATCTAGGAAATTCATAGCAATGAGAGGGAGAGAGTGTGTCCACGTCCCTCATAGACCAAAAGCGGAAGCGTTTGACAACGCGATTGATGTAGTCGAACTTCTTCTCGTTCTGACCAATCAAGCATCGAACGTACGACACCTCCGAGTTCTGCACATGTTCAGCTCGATGATGTCCCTCGAACTCTTGATCCAGCAAAGTGTCGAGGGAGAGTTTCGTCAGCACGATGGCGTGGTGACGGTGATGGTGAAGTGATCCGCGCAGGGCTTCGCCTAAGCACTACGACAATATGACCAGAGATGTAAACCGCGGAGGGGGGCGCCACACATGGCTAACAATCGTTGTTGTGTGTTCTAGCGGTGCCCCCCGTTATATATATATATATATATATATAGGTTGGAGGGGAGGAGAGGCAGCCAAGGGGGCGCCCCAAGTAGGAGGAATCCTACTTGGGCGCCTCCCAATTCAGCCTCCCCCCTTCCATATCCATCGGGAGGGGGAAGGAAGGAGGAGGGGGGAAGGAAGGACGAGGGGATCTCTCCCATTCCTTTCTCCCTTCTCTTCTTTCCTTCCCCCTTAGTTTGGCCTACATGGGGCGCACCAGCCCCTTAGGGGTCGGTCTGTCCCCTTCTTGGCCCATTAAGGCCCATGTAGTTGCCGGGGGGGATGCCCAGAACCCTTTCCAGTGACCCGATATGTACCCGGTACCCCCGGAACACTTCTGGTGTCCAAATACCATCGTCCAATATATGAATCTTTACCTCTCGACCATTTTGAAACTCCTTGTCATGTCCGTGATCTCATCCGGGACTCCGAACAACATTCGGTCCCCAAATCACATAACTCATATAATACAAAATTGTCATTGAACGTTAAGCGTGTGGACCCTACGGGTTCGAGAACTATGTAGACATGACCGAGACACCTCTCCGGTCAATAACCAATAGCGGAACCTGGATTCTCATATTGGTTCCCACATATTCTACGAAGATCTTTATCAGTCGTACCATAATGACAACATACGTTATTCCCTTTATCATCGGTATGTTACTTGCCCGAGATTCGGTCGTTGATATCTTCATACCTAGTTCAATCTCGTTACCGGCAAGTCTCTTTACTTGTTCTGTAATACATCATCCCGCAACTAACTCATTAGTCACATTGCTTGCCAGGCTTATTATGATGTGCATTACTGAGAGGGCCCAAAGATACCTCTCCGATACTCGGAGTGACAAATCCTAATCACGATCTATGCCAACCCAACAAACACCTTCGGAGATACCTATAGAGCATCTTTATAATCACCCAGTTATGTTGTGACGTTTGATAGCACACAAGGTATTCCTCCGGTATCCGGGAGTTGCATAATCTCATAGTAGAAGGAATATGTATACGATATGAAGAAAGCTGTAGCAATAAAACTGAACGGTCAACATGCTAAGCTAATGGATGGGTCTTGTCCATCACATCATTCTCCTAATGATGTGATCCCATTCATCAAATGACAACACATGTCTATGGTTAGGAAACTTAACCATCTTTGATTAACAAGCTAGTCTAGTAGAGGCTTACTAGGGACACGGTGTGTTGGGGATATAACTATTGGGTTGACCCGCCCAGGAGGGGCCGGGTTATCCTAATGGCGGTTCATCAATACAAAGCCCATGATGATGTTGAAGATGGCGGTTCATGAAGAAGACTTACTAAAAGGGCCCAAAGCCCAAAGGCGGCTTAAGACCCATAGGTGTAAACCGCCATATGTGTATAACTTATATTGTAAGGCAAGTGTAATTAGTCACCGGGCCGGACACGTTGTTTATGAGCCGACCAGGACTCTGTAAGTCACGGGGCATCAACCTGTGTATATAAAGGGACAACCCGGCGGTGGCTTAGGGCAAGAGACAACCGATCGAAAGTTAGGTCAAGCGTATTCACTCCCTGGTAATCGAGACATAAGCAATACCACCTCAAAATGGATTAGGCCTTTACCGTCACCGCAAGGGGCCGAACCAGTATAAACTCCCTGTGTCCTTTGTCCCATTTAACCCCTTTAAGCTAACCTAGTTGCGATGGCTCGACGACTAAGTCCTCACACTAGGACATCTATCGTGACAATTCCACGATAGTTGGCGCCCATCGTGGGGCCAGCGCATGGTGGTTTTGATTCTTGAAGGGCAACTTCGAAGGGATCAAGGGATATGATGTGGGCCGGATGACCAAGAGTCGCCGCGGCAAGCTCTGCATCGACGATGCAGGCTGGGGCCCCGAGGTTGGCTCAATTGAGTACGGGTATCGGGTCCCCTTCGGCGGAATTCACGTCTTCATCTGCAAGATCGGCGAACCGGGCCCTGAGCCGGACATCTGCACCGACATCATCGAGACGGCTCAGCGTGCACGACCCGCCCAGGTTCAACCCACCGTAAAGCACGCCTTCGTTGGATTCATCCATGGGGTGGAATTTGAGGAAGGATCCATGTCTGGTGGTGAGACGGCCATCTATTCTGATGGTGAGTCATCGACGTGCGAGACTACTTCTTTGTATCAACTGCAAGACGACGGGCTTGGGGGCTTTCCAATGGCGATAGTATTCCGGACCCCTATGAGCCACCAAACCCGGTTGCGATTTTCATGGCCGGTACACAGCCCAGGGCAGAATTCTTTGACTGCAGCGGCAATAGTTTCCGGGTCAGCAACGGCGACAGCGGCCGGGGCAGGTGGCCCTGCGCGCCTGCCGGCTCAGGTCTTGTCCGACATATTGGACACCTTGACAACATTGTTAACAACAGAAGTTAACCCGGCAAATCAAACTCAGCATAATGCGGAAGTTGCAAAACTGCGAGATGAGATAGCTCAGGCTAAGGAAAATCTGGCGGATGAGGACGCGAGGATGACTGTGGAGTGGGCTGCACTGGATGCTCAGGCATAACGGATCCAGGCTGATTCATTCCGGCTCTCGTTGGATCAGAATGCTTCAAACGAAGTCATGAGGAGAAGGCACCAGAGTCGTCTTCCTCCGGTTTACGAGGCAAGGAACCTCTTCAACACACCTGGTGCAGAGACCAGTGACTTGTCAGAGGTAAACCGGGTGATAGCTGCTACCTCTTGAGCATGCGTTGGTTTTCCCTTGAAGAGGAAAGGGTGATGCAGCAAAGTAGCGTAAGTATTTTCCTTAGTTTTTGAGAACCAAGGTATCAATCCTGTAGGAGACTACACGCAAGTCGCCTAGTACCTGCACAAACAATCAAGAACCTTGCAACCAACGCGATAAAGGGGTTGTCAATCCCTTCACGGCCACTTGTAAAAGTGAGATCTGATAAAGATAATAAGATAATTTTTTTTGGTATTTTTATGGTATAGATTGGAAAATAAACATTGCAAAATAAATAGTAAACCAGAATTATAGATTGGAAAGTTATATGATGTAAAGTAGACCCGGGGGCCATAGGTTTCACTAGTGGTTTCTCTCAAGATAGCATGTATTACGGTGGGTGAACAAATTACTCCCGAGAAATTGATAGAAAAGCACATAGTTATGATGATATCTAAGGCAATGATCATGAATATAGGCATCACGTCCGTGACGAGTAGACCGAAACGATTCTGCATCTACTACTATTACTCCACACATCGACTGCTATCCAGCATGCATCTAGAGTATTAAGTTCATAAGAACGAAGTAACGCATTAGGCAAGATGACATGATGTAGAGGGATAAACTCAAACAATATGAAATAAACCCCATCTTTTTATCCTCGACGGCAACAATACAATACGTGTCATTTCCCTTTTTGTCACTGGGATTGAGCACCGCAAGATTGAACCCAAAGCTAAGCACTTCTCCCATTGCAACAAAGATCAATCTAGTAGGCCAAACCAAACCGATAATTTGAAGAGACTTGCAAAGATATCAAATCATGCATATAAGAATTTAGAGAAGAATCAAATAATATTCATAGATAATCAAGTTCATAAACCCACAATTCATCGGATCTTGGCAAACACACCGCAAAAAGAGTTACATCGAATAGATCTCCAAGAAGATCGAGGAGAACTTTGTATTGAGATCCAAAGAGAGAGAAGAAGCCATCTAGCTAATAACTACGGACCCGAAGGTTTGTGGTAAACTACTCACACATCATCGGAGAGGCTATGGTGTTGATGTAGAAGCCCTCCGTGGTCGAACCCCTCTCCGGCGGAGCGCCGGAAAAGGCCCCAAGATGGGATTTCATGGGTACAGAAGATTGCGGCGGTGGAAAAGGTGTTTCGTGGCTCTCCCCAAAGGTTTCAGGGTATAAGAGTATATATAGGCGAAAGAAGTAGGTCGGTGGAGCTGCGAGGGGCCCATGAGGGTGGGGGAACGCCCTCTTGCCTCGTGGCTTCCTCGCTGCTTCCTTGACATCCACTCCAAGTCTCCTGGATTGCGTTTGTTCCAAAAATGATCCCCGCGAAGGTTTTATTCCGTTTTGGATTCCATTTGATATTACTTTTCTGCGAAACACTGAAATAGGCAAAAAAACAACAATTTGCACTGGGCCTTCGGTAAATAGGTTAGTCCCAAAAATAATATAAAAGTGCATAGTAAATCCCATTGAACATCCAAAACAGATAATATAATAGCATGGAACAATAAAAAATTATAGATACGTTGGAGACGTATCAAGCATCCCCAAGCTTAATTCCTGCTCGTCCTCGAGTAGGTAAATGATAAAAACAGAATTTTTGATGTGGAATGCTACCTAACATAATTTTCAATGTAATTTTCTTTATTGTGGCATGAATGTTCCGATCCAAAAGATTCAAGACAAAAGTTTAATATTTACATAAAGATAATAATACTTCAAGAATACTAACTAAGCAATTATGTCTTCTCAAAATAACATGGCCAAATAAAGCTTATCCCTACAAAATCATATAGTTTGGCTATGCTTCATTTTCGTCACACAAAAATGATCTCATCATGCACAACCCCGACGACAAGCCAAGCAACCGTTTCATACTTTAGTAATCTCAAACTTTTTTCAACTTTCATGCAATACATGAGCGTGAGCCGTGGACATAGCACTATGGGTGGAATAGAATATAATGATGGGGGTTGTCTGGACAAGACAAAAAAGGAGAAAGTCTCACATTGACACGGCTAATCAATGGGCTATGGAGATGCCCATCAATTGATGTCAATGCTAGGAGTAGGGATTGCCATGGAACGGATGCACTAGAGTTGTAAATGTATGAAAGCTCAACAAAAGAAACTAAGTGGGTGTGCATCCAAATTGCTTGCTCACGAAGACCTAGGGCATCTGAGGAAGCCCATTGTAGGAATATACAAGCCAAGTTCTATAATGAAAAATTCCCACTAGTATATGAAAGTGACAATATAAGAGACTCTCTATCATGAAGATCATGGTGCTACTTTGAAGCACAAGTGTGGAAAAAGGATAGTAGCATTGTCCCTTTTATTTATTTTTATTTGGCCTTTTTTTATTTGGCCTTTCTCTTTTTTTTGGGACCATGCTCTATTAATGATGGTCATCACACTTCTATTTATTTACAACTCAAAGATTAAAACTCGATACTAGAACAAAGTAAGACTCTATATGAATGCCTCCGGCGGTGTACCGGGATGGGCAATGAATCAAGAGTGACATGTGTGAAAATATGCATGGTGTCTTTGCCACAATTACGATGTCAACTACATGATCATGCATGGCAATATGACAATGATGGAGTGTGTTCATAATAAACGGAACGGTGGAAAGTTGCATGGCAATATATCTCGGAATGGCTATGGAAATGCCATATAGGTAGGTATGGTGGCTGTTTTGAGGAAGATATAAGGAGGTTTATGTGTGATAGAGCGTATCATATCACGGGGTTTGGATGCACGCGAAGTTTGCACCAACTCTCAAGGTGAGAAAGGGCAATGCACGGTACCGAAGAGGCTAGCAATGATGGAAGGGTGAGAGTGCGTATAATCCATGGACTCAACATTAGTCATAAAGAACTCACATACTTATTGCAAAAATCTACAAGTCATCAAAACCAAGCATTACGCGCATGCTCCTAGGGGGATAGATTGGTAGGAAAAGACCATCGCTCGTCCCCGACCGCCACTCATAAGGAAGCAATCAAAGAACCCTCATGCTTCAAATTTGTCACACAACGTTACCATACGTGCATGCTACGGGACTTGCAAACCTCTAACACAAGTATTTCTCAATTCACAATTACTCAACTAGCACGACTCTAATTACCATCTTCATATCTCAAAACAATCATCAAGTATCAAACTTCTCATAGTATTCAATGCACTCTATATGAAAGTTTTTATTATACCCATCTTGGATGCCTATCATATTAGGACTAATTTTATAGCCAAAGAAAATTACCATGCTGTTCGAAGGGACTCTCAAAATAATATAAGTGAAGCATGAGAGATCTGAAGGAAATATGCCCTAGAGGCAATAATAAAGTTGTTATTTATATTTCCTTATATCATGATAAATGTTTATTATTCATGCTAAAATTGTATTAACCGCAAACTTAGTACATGTGTGAATACATAGACAAACAGAGTGTCACTAGTTTGCCTCTACTTGACTAGCTCGTTGAATCAATGATGATTATGTTTCCTAACCATAGACATGAGTTGTCATTTGATTAACGGGATCACATCATTAGAGAATGATGTGATTGACTTGAACCATCCGTTAGCTTAGCACGATGATCGATTAGTTTGTTGCTATTGATTTCTCCATAACTTATACATGTTCCTATGACTATGAGATCATGCAACTCCCGAATACCGGAGGGACACCTTGTGTGCTATCAAATGTCGCAACTTAACTTGGTGATTATAAACATGCTCTACAGGTGTCTCCAATGGTGTTTGTTGAGTTGGCATAGATCCAGATAAGGATTTGTCACTCCATCTATCGGAGAGGTATCTCTGGGCCCTCTCGGTAATGCACATCACTATAAGCCTTGCAAGCATTGTGACTAATGAGTTAGTTGCGGGATGATGCATTATGGAACGAGTAAAGAGACTTGCCGGTAACGAGATTAAACTAGGTATTGAGATACCAACGATCGAATCTCGGGCAAGTAACATACCAATGACAAAGGGAACAACATATGTTGTTATGCGGTTTGACCGATAAAGATCTTTGTAGAATATGTAGGAACCAATATGAGCATCCAGGTTACGCTATTGGTTATTGACCGGAAGTGAGTCTCGGTCATGTCTACATAGTTCTCGAACCCGTAGGGTCCGCACGCTTAACGTTTGGTGACGATCGGTATTATGAGTTTATGTGTTTTTATGAACGGAAGGTTGTTAGGAATCCCGGATGTGATCACGGGCATGACGAGAAGTCTTGAAATGGTTGAGACATAAAGATCGATATATTTGAAGCCTATGTTTGATCATCGGAATGGTTCCGAGTGGTTCGGGCATTTTTCCGGAGTACTGAGAGGTTACCGGAACGCCCCGGGAGAAGTTATGGGCCTTATGGGCCATAATAAGGAAGTACACCAGCCCACAAGGGGCTGGTGCGCCCCCTTGGGACGAGGCCGAATTGGAATAGGTTTGGGGGGGGGGGCTTTCCTTCTCTCCTAGTCCTCCTTCCCTTCCTCTCCTACTCCAACTAGGGAAGGTGGGGAATCCTACTCCCGGTGGGAGTAGGACTCCCCTAGGGCGCACCATAGAGAGGGTCGGCCCCTCCCCTCCTCAACTCCGTTATATACGGGGGAGGAGGGCACCCCATGGACACACAAGTGGATCATTGATATCTTAGCCGTGTGCGGTTCCCCCTTCCACCATAATCCACCTCGGTCATATCGTAGCGGTGCTTAGGCGAAGCCCTGTTCCAGTAGCATCATCATCACCGTCATCACGTCGTCGTGCTGTCGAAGCTTTCCCTCGACACTCTGCTGGATCGTGAGTTCGTGGGACGTCACCGAGCCGAACGTGTGCAGATCGCGGAGGTGCCGTACTTTCGGTACTAGGATCGGTCGATCATGAAGATGTACGACTACATCAACCGTGTTGTCATAACGTTTCCGCTTACAGTCTACGAGGGTACGTGGACAACACTCTTCCTCTCTCGTTGCTATGCATCACCATGATCTTGCGTGTGCGTAGTAAATTTTTAAAATTACTGCGTTTCCAAATAGTGGCATCCGAGCCAGGTCTATGCGTAGATGTTATATGCACAAGTAGAACACAAAGGAGTTGTGGGCGTGGGTATATACATATTGCTTGCCGTCACTAGTTGTTTCTTGATTCGGCGGTATTGTTGGATGAAGCGGCCCAGACCGACATTACGCGTACGCTTACGCGAGACTGGTTCTACCGACGTGCTTCGCACACAGGTGGCTGGTGGGTGTCAGTTTCTCCAACTTTAGTTGAATCGGATTCAATGAACAAGGTTCTTTCTGAAGATCAAAAAGCAATCACTATACCACGTTGTGGTTTTTGATGCATAGGTAAGAACGGTTCTTGCTCAGCCCGTAGCAGCCACATAAAACTTGCAACAACAAAGTAGAGGACGTCTAACTTATTTTTGCGGGGCATGTTCTGATGTGATATGGTCAAGACATGATGCTAAATTTTATTGTATGAGATGATCATGTTTTGTAATGGAGTTATTGGCAACTGGCAGAAGCCTTATGGTTGTCTCTTTATTGCATAAGATGCAAGCACCATACAATTGCTTTACTTTATCGCTATGCGATAGCAATAGTTGCAAAAGCAATAGTTGGCGAGACGACCATGTGACGACACGTTGATAGAGATCAAGATGATGGAGATCATGGTGTCATGCCGGTGACAATGGAGATCATGACGGTACTTTGGAGATGGAGATCAAAGGCACAAGATGATGATGACCATATCATGTCACATATTTTGATTACATGTGATGTTTATCTTTTATGCTTCTTATTTTGCTTAGTACAGCGGTAGCATTATAATATGATCTTTCACTAAATTTCAAGGTATAAGTGTTCTCCCTGAGTATGCACCGTTGCGACAGTTCGTCGTGCTGAGACACCACGTGATGATCGGGTGTGATAAGCTCTACGTTCACATACAACGGGTGCAAGCCAATTTTGCACACGTGGAATACTCAGGTTAAACTTGACGAGCCTAGCATATGCAGATATGGCCTCGGAACACTGGAGACCCAAAAGGTCGAGCGTGAATCATATAGTAGATATGATCAACATAGTGATGTTCACCATTGAAAACTACTCCATCTCACGTGATGATCGGACATGGTTAGTTGATTTGGATCACGTGATCATTTAGATGACTAGAGGGATGTCTATCTAAGTGGGAGTTCTTAAGTAATATGATTAACTGAACTTTAATTTATCATGAACTTAGTCCTGATAGTATTTGCATAACTATGTTGTAGATCAATAGCTCGCGATGTAGCTCCCCGTTTATTTTGATATGTTCCTAGAGAAAAACTATGTTGAAAGATGATAATAGGAATGATGCGGACTAGGTCCGTGATCTGAGGATTATCCTCATTGCTGCACAGATGTCCTTGATGCACCGCTAGGTGACAGACCTATTGCAGGAGCAGATGCAGACGTTATGAATGTTTGACAAGCTCGGTATGATGACTACTTGATAGTTTAGTGCAACATGCTTTATGGCTTAGAACCGGGACTTCAGAAATGTTTTGAACGCCACGAAGCATATAAGATGTTCCAAGAGTTGAAATTGGTATCTCATACTCATGCCCATGTCAAGAGGCATGAGACCTCTGACAGTTGCCTACAAGATGGAGGAGAATAGCTCAACGAGTGAGCATGTGCTCAGAATGTCTGAGTACTACAATCACTTGAATCAAGTGGGAGTTAATCTTCCCGATAAGATAGTGATTGACAGATTTCTCTAGTCACTATCACCAAGTTACTAGAACTTCATGATGAACTATAATATGCAAGGGATAACGGAAACAATTCCCAAAGCTCTTTGCGATGCTAAAACCGGCGAAGGTAGAAATCAAGAAAAAGCATCAAGTGTTGATGGTTGACAAGACCACTAGTTTCAAGTAAAAGGGTAAGGGAAAGAAAGGGAACTTAAAGAAGAATGGAAAGCAAGTTGTCACCTCCATGAAGAAGCCCAAAGCTAGACCCAAGCTTGAAACTGAGTGCTTCTACTGCAAAGGAAATGGTCACTGGAAGTGGAATTGCCCTAGATACTTGGCGGATAATAAGGATGGCAAAGTGAACAAAGGTATATTTGATATACATGTTATTGATGTGTACTTTACTAGTGTTTATAGCAAACCCCTCAGTATTTGATACTAGTTCAGTTGCTAAGAGTAGTAACTCGAAACGGTAGTTGCAAAATAAACAAAGACTAGTTGAGGACGAGGTGACGATGTGTGTTGGAAATGATTCCAAGGTTGATAAGATCACCATCGCACACTCCCTTTACCATCGGGGTTAGTGTTGAACCTAAAATAAATGTTATTTGGTGTTTGCGTTGAGCATGAATATGATTGGATCATGTTTATTGCAATACGGTTATTCATTTAAGTCAAAGAATAATTGGTGTTCTATTTACATGAATAAAACCTTCTATGGTCATACACTCAAAATAAATGGTTTATTGAATCTCGATCGTAGTGATACACATATTCACAATATTGAAGCCAAAAGATGCAAAGTTAATAATGATAGCGCAACTTATTTGTGGCACTGCCGTTTAGGTCATATTGGTGTAAAGTGCATGAAGAAACTCCATGCGGATGGGCTTTTGGAATCACTTGATTATGAATCACTTGATGCTTGCGAACCATGCCTCAAGGGCAAGATCACTAAGACTCTGTTCTTTGGAACAATGGAGCGAATAACTGACCTATTGGAAATAATACATACTGATGTATGCAGTCCGATGAGTATTGAGGCTCGCGGCGGGTATCGTTATTTTCTGACCTTCACAGATGATTTGAGCACATATGGGTATATCTACTTGATGAAACATAAGTCTGAAACGTTTGAAAAGTTCAAAGAATTTCAGAGTGAAGTGGAAAATCATCGTAACAAGAAAATAAAGTTTCTATGATCTGATCATGGAGACGAATATTTGAGTTACGAGTTTGGTCTTCAACTAAAACAATGTGGAATAGTTTCACAAATTCATGCCACCTGGAACACCACAGCATAATGGTGTGTCCGAATGTCATAACCATACTTTATTGGATATAGTGCAATCTATGATGTCTCTTACCGATTTACCACTATCGTTTTGGGGTTATGCATTAGAGACAGCTGCATTCATGTCAAATAGGGAACCATCTAAATCCGTTGAGATGACACCGTATGAACTATGGTTTGGCAAGAAACCAAAGCTGTCGTTTCTGAAAGTTTTGGGTTGCGATGCTTATGTGAAAAAGTTTCAAACTGATAAGCTCGAACCCAAATCGGAGTAGTGCGTCTTCATAGGAGACCCAAAAGAAACTGTTGGGTACACTTTCTATCACAGATCCGAAGGCGAGATATTTTGTTGCTAAGAATGGATCCTTTCTAGAGAAGGAGTTTCTCTCAAAAGAAGTGAGTGGGAGGAAAGTAGAACTTGATGAGGTAATTGTACCTTCTCCTGAATTGGAAAGTAGATCATCATAGAAATCAGTTCCAGTGATTCCTACACCAATTAGTGAGGAAGCTAATGATGATGATCATGAAACTTCAGATCAAGTTACTACCGAACCTCGTAGGTCAACCAGAGTACGGTCTGCACCAGAGTGGTACGGTAATCCTGTTCTAGAAGTCATGTTACTAGACCATGACAAACCTATGAACTATGAGGAAGCGATGATGAGCCCAGATTCCGCAAAATGGCTTGAGGCCATGAAATCTAAGATGGGATCCATGTATGAGAACAAAGTATGGACTTTGATTGACTTTCCCGATGACCGGTGAGTCATTGAGAATAAATGGATCTTCAAGAGGAAGACGGGCGATGATAGTAGAGTTACCATCTACAAAGCTTGAATTGTCGCAAAACGTTTTTGACAAGATCAAGGTGTTGACTACGATGAGATTTTCTCACTTGTATCGATGCTTAAAAGTTTGCCCGAATCATGTTAGCAGTTGCCGTATTTTATGAAATCTGGCAAATGGATGTCAAAACTACATTCCTTAATGGATTTCTTAAAGAAGAGTTGTATATGATGCAACAAGAAGGTTTTGTCAATCCTAAAGGTGCTAGCAAAGTGTGCAAGCTCCAGCGATCCATCTATGGACTGGTGCAATTATCTCGGAGTTGGAATATATGCTTTGATAAAGTGATCAAAACATATGGTTTTATACAGACTTGCCGTGAAGCCTGTATTTACAAGAAAGTGAGTGGGAGCACTACAACATTTCTGATAAGTATATGTGAGTGACATATTGTTGATCTAAAATAATGTAGAATTTTTTGGAAAGCATAGAGGAGTTGAGGGAGTCCTGGATTAGGGGGTGTTCGGGTAGCCGGACTATACCTTCAGCCGGACTCCGGGACTATGAAGATACAAGATTGAAGACTTCATCCCATGTCCGGATGGGACTTTCCTTGGCGTGGAAGGCAAGCTTGGCGATGCGGATATTCAAGATCTCCTACCATTGTAACCGACTCTGTGTAACCCTAACCCTATCCGGTGTCTATATAAACCGGAGGGTTGTAGTCTGTAGGACATCAGCTCCATATACAACAATCATACCATAGGCTAGCTTCTAGGGTTTAGCCTCCTTGATCTCGTGGTAGATCTACTCTTGTACTACCCATATCATCAATATTAATCAAGCAAGAGTAGGGTATTACCTCCATCGAGAGGGCCCGAACCTGGGTAAAAACATTATGTCCCTTGTCTCCTGTTACCATCCGGCCTTGACGCATAGTTCGGGACCCCCTACCCGAGATCCGCCGGTTTTGACACCGACATTGGTGCTTTCATTGAGAGTTCCTCTGTGTCGTCACCTTTAGGCCCGATGGCCCCTTTGATCATCAACAACGATGCGGTCCAGGGTGAGACTTTTCTCCCCGGACAGATCTTCGTCTTCGGCGGCTTCGCACTGCGGGCCAATTCGCTTGGCCACCTGGAGCAGATCGAAAGCTACGCCCCTGGCCATCAAGTCAGGTTTGGAAGCTTAAACTACACGGCTGACATCCGCGGAGACTTGATCTTCGACGGGTTCGAGCCACGGCCAAGCGCGCCACACTGTCTCGAGGGGCATGATCTAGCTCTGCCTCCGGACAGTGTCCTAGAGGCCGCACACGCACCGGTTCCGACCCCTAACTCGGAGCCTATTGCGCTAATCGAGGATGAGCGGTTGGACGTCACCTCGGGGGCTGCGATCTCAAAGGCGATCGAGCCGAGCGCCATCCCCGCACTCTGCATGACCCGTGACTCCGAGGATCCGGACTCCTCCCTGGACTCTGAACCCCCCGCGCCCCTGCCAATCGAATCCGATTGGGCGCCGATAATGGAGTTCACCGCCGCGGACATCTTTCAGCACTCGCCTTTTGGCGACATCCTGAATTCTCTCAAGTCTCTCTCTTTATCAGGAGAGCCCTGGCCGGATTACGGTCAGCGAGGATGGGATACCGGACGATGAAGAAGTTCAAAGCCCACCCACCACCCACTTTGTAGCCACTGTCGACGATTTAACCGACATGCTTGACTTCGGCTCCGAAGACATCGACGGTATGGACGACGATGTAGGAGACGAACAGGAACCAGCACCTGTAGGGCGCTGGAAGGCCACCTCGTCATATGACATATATATGGTGGATACTCCAAAAGATGGAGATGGCGATGGAACAGCGGGGGATGACACCTCCAAGAAACAGCCAAAGCGCCGGCGTCAGCGGCGCCGCTCTAAATCCCGCCAAAGCAAAAACGGTGATTCCGGCACGGGAGATAATACTACCCCGGATAGCGCCGAAGAACACCCACCCCAGCAAGATTCGGCACAGGAAGATGGAGAAGCCAGCCCTCATGAGAGAGCGGCAGACCGAGAGGTCGAGGATGATAACTATATGCCTCCCTCTGAAGACGAGGCAAGCCTCGATGACGACGAATTCGTCGTACCATCAGACCC
Organism: Triticum urartu; assembly: GCF_003073215.2. Taxonomy (NCBI): domain Eukaryota; kingdom Viridiplantae; phylum Streptophyta; class Magnoliopsida; order Poales; family Poaceae; genus Triticum; species Triticum urartu. Next base: position 291,450,636 of record NC_053026.1, on the reverse strand, counting down.
CGCCGAACAAGAGAGTTTCAAACGCAGGCTTTTAGCCACGGCAAGCAGCCTCAAGAAAAAGCAGCAACAGCTTAGAGCTGACCAAGACTTGCTAGCTGACAGATGGACTGAAGTCCTTGCGGCTGAAGAGTATGAACTCGAACGCCCCTCCAAGAGTTACCCAAAGCGCAGGCCGCTACCCCGATCAGAGGAGGAAGCACCTACATCACTAGCACACGACATGGCAGACCGGCCACCTTGCGGCCGCGACAGAGAGGCCTCTTGGCCCTCCACCCAAGCCATGCCCCGACGCCGCTCGACTAAGGCACGGGAAAATGCGCCAGCCTGCAAGACATACTGGAGGATAAGGCAAGACAAACAAGATCGATCTACGGATCGCGCAGGCGCCCTACGGCACGTAACAATGATCTTCACTTCGGATACAACAAATCTGGCCGGGCCGAACACAACATACATAGCTCTTCCGAGCTGCGTCGTGATATAGCCCAGTACAGAGGCGCCGCACACCCGCTATGCTTCACGGATGAAGTAATGGATCATAAAATCCCAGAGGGTTTCAAACCCGTAAACATCGAATCATACGATGGCACAACAGATCCGGCGGTATGGATCAAGGATTATCTCCTTCACATCCACATGGCACGCGGCAATGATCTACATGCCATCAAATACCTCCCGCTCAAACTTAAAGGACCGGCCCGGCATTGGCTTAACAGCTTGCCAGCAGACTCAATCGGTTCTTGGGAGGACCTGGAAACCGCATTCCTCGACAACTTCCAGGGCACTTACGTGCGACCACCGGATGCCGACGACTTAAGCCACATAATTCAGCATCCAGAGGAATCGGCCAGGCAATTCTGGACACGGTTCCTAACAAAGAAAAACTAGATAGTCGACTGTCCGGACGCAGAGGCCCTAGCAGCCTTCAAGCATAACATCCGCGATGAGTGGCTTGCCCGGCACCTGGGACAGGAAAAGCCGAAATCTATGGTAGCCCTCACGACACTCATGACCCGCTTTTGCGCGGGAGAAGACAGCTGGCTAGCTCGCAGTAACAACTTATCAAAGAACCCTGGTAATTTGGATACCAAGGACAAAAGTGGCAGGACACGTCGGAATAAGCAAAAACGTCACGTTAGCAGCGACAGCAATGAAGACACGGCAGTCAATGCCGGATTCAGAGGCTATAAATCCGGTCAGCGGAAAAAGCCATTCAAAAAGAATACTCAGGGCCCGTCCAGTTTGGACCGAATACTCGACCGCTTGTGCCAGATACATGGCACCCCCGAAAGGCCAGCCAATCACACTAACAGGGATTGTTGGGTGTTCAAGCAGGCAGGCAAGTTAAGAGCCGAAAATAAAGACAAGGGGCTACACAGCGACGACGAGGAGGAGCCCAGGCCGCCGAACAACAATGGACAGAAGGGCTTTCCCCCACAAGTGCGGACGGTGAACATGATATACGCAACCCACATTCCCAAGAGGGAGCGGAAGCGTGCGCTACGGGACGTATACGCGATGGAGCCAGTCGCCCCAAAGTTCAACCCATGGTCCTCCTGCCCGATCACTTTTGATCGAAGGGACCATCCCACTAGCATCCGTCATGGCGGCTTCGCCGCATTGGTTCTCGACCCAATCATCGACGGATTTCATCTCACAAGAGTCCTCATGGACGGCGGCAGTAGCCTGAACCTGCTTTACCAGGATACAGTGCGGAAAATGGGCATAGATCCCTCAAGGATTAAGCCCACAAAAACGACCTTTAAAGGCGTTATACCAGGTGTAGAAGCCAACTGTACAGGCTCAGTAACACTTGACGTGGTCTTCGGATCCCCGGACAATTTCCGAAGCGAAGAGTTAATCTTCGATATAGTCCCGTTTCGCAGTGGCTATCATGCCCTGCTCGGACGAACCGCATTCGCAAAGTTCAATGCGGTGCCGCACTACGCATATCTCAAGCTCAAGATGCCAGGCCCTCGAGGAGTAATCACGGTCAACGGAAACACCGAACGCTCCCTCCGTACGGAGGAGCACACGGTGGCTCTCGCAGTGGAAGTACAAAGTAGCCTTCTTAGGCAATTCTCCAGTCCGGCCGTTAAAAAGCCAGACACTGCCAAGCGCGCCCGGAGTAACCCACAGCAGGACCGCCTGGCACGCTCTGAGCAAGCGTAGCAATGCGGCCCCAACCCCAGCTCTCGCGACATAGCGAAACCAGTGCCTCGCATACATAACTACTCCCTTGAAATACCATGGGCACAGGGGAAGGGGCACAATAACGGCACGCCCAAAATACGGCTTAAAACGTACTAGGGGCTGCCGAATTCTTTTTTTAATTTTTTTAATTTTTTCTTACTTTCAGGACTCCATACTTCGGACGACCTGTTCGGCAATTCGACTGCCGCACAAACGATGCAAGATCCAGGGAGGCAGACAAGCCATGCCGCATTATGGAACTCCCAGGTGGTCTCTGTTACGAGCAATATACCTGTTTTGAATACAATTCCGCGGCCTGCCCCTGGTCAGGACATGTTAAATAGTCCAATATCTTTTTGCTTATCGCACTATTTATATCGTTCGGCTTTGATAAATAGCCTCTCTATAAACAATGCATAGCTTTTTGTCTATTTTTTGCATTATCCTCTTTTCACATATATGTTTATTAAATGACATGATTGCACCCGTACACCATGGTACGGCAAACACGCCAGGGGCTTCAGTACCCCTCATTATGGTGTGAGAAGTCCGTACACTTTCACAAGTGCCGCACCCCGAACTTATAGCACTATATGCATCGGCTCCGAATCATGATTTGGGTCAATAGTTGGGTTTGCCCGGCTCCTATGTTTTGGTGCCTTACATTCCGCTATATCGGCTAAGGTAGCACTAGGAGAACCACTGCGATTGTGCCCCGGTTCAGCTGGGTTAAGCACCTCAGTGGAGAAAGCTAAAACTGACTGTCATGATGAGGTGAGAGACCGGTCGCTGTTCGAGAAGTTTTTCTAGTCCCTAAAGACTTATGCCGCTTCGAGCGAGGAGCTGGCTTTGTCCGGCCAAGGCGTGGATAGCGCCCCAAACTCGGTCTTCCGAACTAGGGGCTTCGCCGAAATTTAAAATTATAGAGTTCTATGGCTAAGTGAGAGTGTTCAAGCATTATAGTCCGATTGCCTGGTTCGTTGTGCTGAGCGCCTCCCTCGAAGGACCCAACTATGGGAAAAAGAGCGCTCAGGTTTATCCCGAACACCCCAGCACTAGTGGCATGGGGGCAGAAGCCGACGACTGGCCATCTCTCAATTTTTTGATAAACGGCCGCGGAGAAAGTAATATTTTAAATTAAATAAGCATTGCTTAGCGCATATGAACAAGTTTTCACCGCACAGGATAAACACGAGCGAGTTCATTCAAAAATCACATCCTTGGTACATTCATACGCCAAAAGACGGGCACCTGCAAGAACATCCTTGTAGTAGTTCTCGGGCTTGCGATGCTCCTTCCCCGGCGGCGGCCCGTCCTTCACAAGCTTCTCACCGTCCAGCTTACCCCAGTGCACCTTTGCACGGGCAAGGGCCCGACGGGCACCTTCGATGCAGACGGAGCGCTTGATGACCTCGAGCCTCGGACAGGCCTCCACCAGCCGCCGCACCAGCCCGAAATAGCTCCCAGGCAGGGCCTCTCTGGGCCACAGCCGAACTATGAAGCCCTTCATGGCCTGTTCGGCCGCCTTGTGGAGCTCGACCAACTATTTCAGCTGGTCGCTCAAGGGCACATGGTGTCCGGCCTCAGAATACTGAGACCAGAACACCTTCTCTGTCGAGCTGCCCTCTTCAGCTCGGTAGAATGCGTCAGCGTCGGATACGCTGCGGGGAAGATCTGCGAATGCCCCTGGAGAGCTCCGGATTCGGGTAAGTAACAAGTAGTTTACTTTTATATTTCTGCTTTGCATAAAGAATGCCTTACCCGCTGCTATCTTCCTCATCTCCTCCAACTCTTGGAGGGCCTTTTGGGCTTCGGCCTTGGCAGACTTGGCAGTCTCAAGGGCCGTCGCGAGCTCGGATGCTTGCGCCTTTGACTCAAGCTCCAAACCCTCATGTTTTTTTATGAGAGCTTGAAGCTCTTGCTGCACCTTGCCGACCTGAGCCCCAAGTCTGTCTCGCTCGGTGCGCTCCATGGCCGTTTTCTTTTCGGCCTCAGACAACACCTGCTTAAGGGTCGCCACCTCAGTCGTGGCCCCTACAATAAGCAGTACAATCCTGTTATTTTTTTGCAATCACGCCTTTTTATAGGCACCTTCTCTGTAAGGTATTTCTTACCTTCTTTCTCCTCGAGCCGCCGCTTGGCAAGACCGAGCTCTTGCTCGGTCCGCTCGAGGTCCTGCTTCAGGACACTCACCTCCGCAGTCAGTGCGGCGGTGGATAGCAGCGAAGCCTGCATACGCATATTGACTCTTTTTTGTTAGACTCCTGCGATATTTAATAGATCCTCTATTCGGCTTTTCTTTCCGAACGCCAAACAGAGCATCAGGGGCTACTGTCTATGCGGTAATATTTTTACATATTTTTACTTACCTCGAAGCCTATTAGAAGGCTAGCGCAAGCTTCAGTCAGTCCGCTCTTGGCGGACCGAACCTTCTGGATCACCGTACTCATAATATTACGGTGCCCCTCGTCGATGGAGGCGCCGTCAAGCACCTCTAGCAGATTGTCCGGCACCTCCGGTTGGACGGAGGCCGCCGGCTCAGAAGGCTTGCTCCTCTTGGAAGGAGTTCGCCTACCACGGTCCGGAACTGTGGAAGATTCCGGTGCGGTGTCCGGCACAAAGCCGGACTTGGAGCCCTGGGGGGCCTTATCCCCTTCACTCCTGGAGTCCGGGAGGTTGCCTTGCGGCTCCTCCGGGACCACCTCCTCCTGCCCCGGAGCTTGTCGCGACGCCACTTCGGCGTCGTCTGCAGTGCGGGGGGAGACAGCGGGCGGAACTGAGTTCACGTCCGATGAGTCCAGGGAGCCACCCGACGATTCGTTGAATTCGGCCCGGGGCGGGCTGCATAATTATGTTCGACATTAGGGAAAGCTATGCAACAAAGGAACATCATGAGTTACTATGATATCCGAACTTACGATTTCGCTGGACGCTTGGCCCTGTTTGGCCACTCCTCTTCGCCCTCTTCGGCGTCGGGGGAGTAGTCCGGCGGAGGGGTCTTCCTTTTCCTAGACCCCTCGGCCTCCCCCATTGGGGCGGCCTTCCTCTTCTCTCCTCCCTCCGCTGGGGGGGAGAGTTTTCTTCTTCCTCCTCCTCGTTTTCACGGGAAGAGGGCGTCTCGGACTCGTCGGATGACGAGTCCGACACCACCACATTACGGGCACTCTTTCGAGTCCCCGTGGTCTTCTTCTTCTTGGCCTTCTTCTCCGGCACCACATAGGGCACCGGAACCAGCAGCTTCACTAGTAGAGCTGGGGCTGGGTCTTCGGGCAGCGGAGCCGGACAGTTAATCGGTACGGATATCGCCCACCAAGCCTGTCAAAGGTAAGGGAGTTTAGATCCCGCATAGAGTCAAACTATGAAAAAAGCTTAACATCCTGTAAAAGGTGAAGATAGCTTACCTCGCTAGCGTGACGCTGCGAGCTGTATCCGCGGTCCTCAGAAGCGGATGCGGGAGCCTCGGCGCCCTTTAATAGCACCTTCCAGGCATCTTCGTACATCGTGTCGAAGAGCCTGCTAAGGGTTTGGTGCTGCGCCGGGTCGAACTCCCACAGATTAAAATCCCGTTGTTGGCACGGGAGGATCCGGTGGACGAGCATAACCTGGATTACATTAACAAGCCAGATTGGCTTGTTCACCAGGGACTGGATGCATGTTTGCAATCTGGTCACCTCTTTTTTGTCACCCCACGACAGGCCCGTCTCTTTCCAGGACATAAGCCGCATGGGGGGTCCGGATCGGAACTCGGGGGCTGCGATCCAGTTCGGATCACGTGGCTCGGTGATGTAAAACCACCCGGATTGCCACCCCTTTAGGGTCTCCACAAAAGAGCCCTCGAACCATAGGACGTTGGCCATCTTTCCCGCCATGGCGCCTCCGCACTCCGCCTGGCTGCCGCGCACCACCTTGGGCTTGACGTTGAAGGTCTTGAGCCAGAGGCCGAAATGAGGGCGGACGCGGAGGAAAGCCTCGCACACGACGATAAACGCCGAGATGTTGAGGATGAAGTTCGGGGCCAGATCGTGGAAATCCAGGCCGTAGTAGAACATGAGCCCCCGGACAAATGGGTGGAGTGGAAAACCCAGTCCGCGGAGGAAGTGGGGAAGAAATACTACCCTCTCATGGGGCCTCGGGGTGGGGAGAAGCTGCCCCTTTTCGGGAAGCCGGTGCGCGATGTCCTTAGACAGGTATCCGGCCTTCCTTAGCTTCTTGACTTGGCCCTCCATAGCGGAGGAGACCATCCACTTGCCTCCCGCTCCGGACATTGCTGGAGAAGGTTGAGGTGGGAAGTGCGGGCTTGGGCGCTGGAGCTCGAGCGCGCAGGAGATGGATAGGCAAAGGAGGAAGAAGGCATAGGTAAAAAGGTGGATCCTTATCCCCTTATATGGGCGGATGCGGTTGTGCGTCCCCACCAGCCTAGTAAAACTCGCCCGCCTCCCAAGCGTCATGATAAATGGCGCGGTTAGGTTACCCACGTCCGTATTGATGAGAATCCCGTAAAAGGGGTACACGATCTCTGCTTTGACAAGACGTGCCAAGGAAACCGCCTCGCAAAACGTGCTGAGGTGGAAAAGTAAAAACGATTTGAGTAAAGGACTTGGTCGTAGTGTGATGACGCACTGCGGAATACGTCAACAGATTTGATTTGTGTTAATATTATTCTCTCTATGGCAATATGTGGAAACTTATTTTGCAGAGCCGGACACTACTCTTGGTGTTTACAATCTTCTATGAAGGACTTGGAGGAGGAACCCGCCTTGCAATGCCGAAGACAATCTGCGCGCCGGACTCGTCGTCATTGAAGCCTGGTTCAGGGGCTACTGAGGGAGTCCTGGATTAGGGGGTGTTCGGGTAGCCGGACTATACCTTCAGCCGGACTCCAGGACTATGAAGATACAAGATTGAAGACTTCGTCCCGTGTCCGGATGGGACTTTCCTTGGTGTGGAAGGCAAAGCTTGGCGATGCGGATATTCAAGATCTCCTACCATTGTAACCGACTCTGTGTAACCCTAACCCTATCCGGTGTCTATATAAACCGGAGGGTTGTAGTCCGTAGGACATCAACTCCATACAACAATCATACCATAGGCTAGCTTCTAGGGTTTAGCCTCCTTGATCTCGTGGTAGATCTACTCTTGTACTACCCATATCATCAATATTAATCAAGCAGGAGTAGGGTATTACCTCCATCGAGAGGGCCCGAACCTGGGTAAAAACATCATGTCCCTTGTCTCTTGTTACCATCCGGCCTTGACGCACAGTTCGGGACCCCCTACCCGAGATCCGCCGGTTTTGACACCGACAGGTGTTACTCGTGGTGAAAGAAATCTGCCGTCGAGATTCTGCTGGTACTTATAGTGCAGTAGAAGGTCCAAGTCCACCGGCTAAATCTACAAACACAGTATCACCTGCTCCACCAGCTGCAGCATCCGCTTCAACTGTACCAGCATCTCAACCAGTTACTCGTTCGTTTGCTCCGGAACTGGCCAGTTCCCAAGCTGCCTTCACACCTAACACTACTTCCGAAGCACTGCTGACACAACAGGACTTGGCAAGATCAGATGAACCTCATGAGCATCAACACCAAGACGGTACCTGACCGAGTCAAGTTGCAGTTGCATGCTCCTTTATATGTACTCTCACAGTTTGATGTACACTAACACTTTCCATATTCGTTGTTGAACTAGCACCACGGCGCAAGCGGAAACAGACATCAGGGATAATGCTTGACAGATTAACAAAATCTAAAGGAGGAAGAATGGAGATCCATTTTGAGGCAGGTTTAAAAAGGCCACGTGATGCTACAGAGTCAGCCAAGTTAGTATCAGAGGCAGCCGTTGCCGTTAGGTGTCATGCACGTATCCTCCCAACGTGGATCCAGTACAGGAATGAGAAAGACAATACCCAGTTTAACACCTTCCTTGACCATTTATCCGTAAGTAATGTTATTCATCGCAATTAGTAATATTGTCTTGCTCTGTCCCATACTTTCTAGCTTCCTCCTAATAAGACTCACATTCTTTTTTCAACAGATGAGGTTCAAGTTGGATCCGAAAGATGATGCAACTAAACAAGCATGCACTCATGTTTTTCAGTCTGCTCTGCGACAGTATCGGTACCACCTTAGAAAATCTCACTTTGAAGGCAAGGCTAACAATGAAATCGCCCAAACATCTCCAGTGGAATATATTACAAATGAAGACTGGACAGACCCTGTTTAAACACTGGTCTTGATCCTTGGTTATGGGAGATATGACTATCAGGAATGACCTGCCCAGGAGGGGCTGGGTTATCCTAATGGTGGTTCATCAATACAAAGCCCATGATGATGTTGAAGATGGCGGTTATGAAGAAGACTTACTAAAAGGGCCCAAAAGCCCAAAGGCGGCTTAAGGCCCATAGGTGTAAACCGCCATATGTTATGACTTATATTGTAAGGAAAGTGTAATTAGTCAGGGCCGGACACATTGTTTATGAGCCGATCGGGACTCTGTAAGCCGCTGGGCGTCAACCTGTGTATATAAAGGGACGACCCGACGGCGCCTAAGGGCAAGAGACAACAGATCGTAAGCTAGGTCAAGCGTATTCGCTCCCTGGTAATCGAGACATAAGCAATACCACCTCAAACTGGATTAGGCCTTTACCTTCACCGCAAGGGGCCGAACCAGTATAAACTCCTTGTGTCCTTTGTCCCGTTTAACCCCTTTAAGCTAACCCTGTTGCGATGGCTCCACGACTAAGTCCTCGCTAGGACATCTGCCGTGACAATTCCACGACAGTTGGTGCCCACCGTGGGGCCAGCGCACGGTGGTTTTGAGTTCTTACAGGGCAACTTTGAAGGGATCAAAGGATACGCTTGTGGGGATGACCAAGAGTCGTCGGCAAGCTCTACATCGACGATGCAGGCTGGGGCCCCGAGGCCGGCTACATCGAGTACGGGTACCGGTCCCCTTCGGCGGAATTCACGTCTTCATCGGCAAGATCGGCGAACCGGGCCCTGAGCCGGACATCTGCACCGACATCATTGAGACGGCTCAGCGTGCACGACCCGCCTGGGTTCAGCCCGCCGTGAAGCACACCTTCGTTGGATTCATCCATGGGGGGAATTTGAGGAAGGATCCGTGTCTGGGTGAGACCATCTATTCTGATGGTGAGTCGTCCACGGAGACTACTTCATTGTATCAACTGCAAGACGGCAGGCTTGGGGGCTGTTCCGATGGCGATAGTATTCCGGACCCCTATGAGCCGCCGAACCGGGTCGCGATTTTCATGGCCGTACACAGCCAAGGCAGAATTCAGACCGACCACATCGGTAATGCGGACGTCAGCAGCCACATAAGTTGTATTACTCCGGTCAACACCGGCGCCACGGCGGCCACGATAAATAAGTCAGTGGCTTCGACGGGGAGCAGCGAGGCCCTCATTGCCCTGACCCGTCCGGCAGAACGGAATCTTAGTCATCCAGACTCTCAAGCGTCTTTGTCGACTATCTGTAGCATCACTTTGACAACATTGTTATACAGCAGAGGTTAATCGGCAAATCAAGTTCAGCATAAACGCGGAAGTTGCAAAACTGAGAGATGAGATAGCTCAAGCCAAGGAAGATCTGGCAGCTAAGAACGCGAGGATGACTGCGGAGCGAGCTGCTCTGGATGCTCAGGCACAATGGATCCAGGCCTGATTCCTTCCGGCTCTCGTTGGATCAGAACATGCTTCAAACGAAGTCATGAGGAGAAGGCACCGGAGTCGTCTGCCCCGGTTTACGAGGCGAGGAACCTCTTCAACACACCTGGTGCAGGGACCAGTGACCCGCCAGGAGGTAAACGGGTGGTGAGCCTCGACCTAGGACTGGAGCGCCGGCTCAGCCACGCACAAGGATTTGCCTCGATCTGAATAATACCCGCCATATGTGCCGACCCACCGGGTCATTATTCTAACCCTTTGGTTAATATGATCGCATCACGATGTATTCATAATCAATGTGCCGGAGCCGTACACGATCCTAAGAAAGTCCATCTCCAAGCCTATCTGGACCTAGTAGACAGGCGGTCCCAGTGAGCTGTTGCGATTAGAAAAAGACAGAGGGCTAGAGAGCTCATTATCTACACAACATAAATACATAATGGAACAGGCACGTGACTGCTAATAACATTCGTGTCAAGTAGCGTGAGACCAATTCATCAAACTCCTCCGGCCGAGCCGGAGTCTATAGCAGACAATTGCTCACACCGGCACATGACAAGAATCGTATTCGTTGGACAACCACCTCACATGGAATGACCGTACGTGCACATGATTAGGTTGACTTCTAGAGATTTGGTGGAACGCGCGGCTTTGCAATCTTTTGGGCACAATATATAAGAAATATGTGTACCTCGTCGCAGAGACACATGAGCTAGCGGAATCAGCAAGCCATCTCTAACTCCTCCGTTTTAATCCGTACACTTCGCATGACTTTTGGGAGTTGCCATTATGGCTTTACGTATGTGTTTACCGCCAAGGGATTTCAAAGGGCCCTAGCAGTAAGTGCAAACTACAGCCAACTGACTTTAGCCCCTCCCTGAACAGGTTTGAAATGTTCATAATCATGCGATGGAAGCTGTTGGATGACGCAATATGATGCTGGCACTAGTGGCCAACTACTTGCATCATGATGTTTGGAAGGAACGGCCCGTACTTGGTTGAAAGGATCTCGCCAGCGACAATCTTCCATGGGTCAGGAGGGCTAGTTAAAAAGCCCGAGTTAGATTCCAAGAATTCATTAAAAAAGATGCATGCAAGCAGCACGATAATATGTCATAGGACTACTTGTTGGATTTGAAGCATCGCATGGTGTCCAAGAAGAGGGGCGAGTCAACAACCATCTTTGGCGTCATACAAGCCGGGTGCGTCTCGAGCTACAGTCTGCACCATATCGACGCGATCCACATTAATGCTGGCTCATCTCGGTCTTTATAAAAATAGAGTTATAGAAGTAAACTGCAATTTGCATTCATAATTTAAGATGCACCAATCCTAAATATCAGTTAAGCTTGTGGCGCCTCTGAAGTGCCACTTTATCTAAGATGAAATGATTGGAAATGGATGAGCACAACCGGTTCGCGGCTTCTGCACATATCGTCAACACAATATGCACGGATCTGATAAGGTACCAAGATCACCCACGCACACGTATGTACTATAATTACTGGTAGATGAAGAAAAGTCAGTTGCATAGGGAATAAGACAGCGTTAACGTAGATGCGATGAATCTTGTGTGAAAGGCGCACAAAGCTGCGTGGCAATGGTAAGCACAATCGAGCTGAGTGGAATTTGGACTTTCGTGGTCCTAACTACTGGTGCGAGGAAACTTATATAACACGTGTACGGTGGGATTGTCACGGCCAAGATGTCCTAGTGTGAGGACTTAGTCGTGGAGCCATCACGCAACGTAGTTAGCTTAAAGGGGTTAAAGAGCACAAAGGACGCAAGGAATTATACTGGTTCGGCCCCTTGCGGTGAAGGTAAAGCCTACTCCAGTTATGATGGGATTGCTAGGGTTTCGATGACCAGGGAGCGAATCCGCTTTGCCTGGCTCTCGAGTTGTTGTTTCTTGTCCTTAAACGCCGCCGGTCGTCCCTTTATATACACAGGTTGACGCCCAGTGGTTTACAGAATCCCGGCCGGCTCATAAACGTGTCCGGCTCGGTTTCTACTCTTTCCTATCTTACAACACAAGTTACACACCTTATGGCGGTTTATGTCTACGGCCCTAATCCGCCTTTGGGCCCTGGCTTTTAGACTCTCTATATTAAAGTGCCATACTCCTTGTCTTCATGGGCTTCAATATGGAATAACTCATTACAGGTATAACCCGGCCCCTCCTGGGCGGTTTATACTCAGTAGTTATATCCCCAACATTAGGCCTCAGATTGATTTGAACCTGTTCATGTCAATCTTCAACACTTTAGAAAAATCTTCTTCAGTACCTTCGAGTAAACCTTGTAATCCGCCATGACGTCATCTTCCAGGATTATAATAAACCGCCATGACGTCACCATGTTCATTAAAAACCGTAGTATACCTACTTCTTATTAACGAGCTCTCCAAAAATCGAAGTGTCGACGGCTCTGGATCATTACCCATTTTTGGGACTTCCGTCGATTCCCGCGCACTGTCGCTTATCCCTTACGTCTTCATAAATAGGAGCTCCCTCGGGGGTCGCTCACTCTTTCCGTTTCCTCCCCTTGCCCCTTCATTTCTATCCTCTCGCTAATCGCCTCACACTCGCGTGCACTGCACAGCAGCCTATCGACCTTCTCATCTTCTGGCTGACTTTCCTCGCGCTGGAACCAATCTTTCCATTTAATTGTAGCCTCCTGTTTTCGGAGTTGGCAAATATGAGCAACATAAACCAGTATCAATATACCGGTGCCATCAGGCTCTAACACATCAAAGCAATTAGTTAAGACGTAACTCAGTTAACATGCTATAATCAAATACCTTGCTCACTTTTGCCATCATACTTATCTGTATATCAATATATACCTTTGTTCACCTTGCCATCCTTCTTATCCGCCAAATACTTGGGGCAGTTCCGCTTCCAGTGACCAGTCTGTTTGCAGTAGAAGCACTCAGTCTCAGGCTTATGTCCAGACTTGGGTTTCTTCTCCTGAGCAGCAACTTGTTTGCCGTTCTTCTAGAAGTTCCCCTTCTTCTTCCCTTTGCCCCTTTTCATGAAACTGGTGGTCTTATTGACCATCAACACTTGATGCTCCTTCTTGATTTCTACCTCCGCAGCCTTTAGCATCGCGAAGAGCTCGGGAATAGTCTTATTCATCCCTTGCATATTATAGTTCATCACGAAGCTTTTGTAGCTTGGTGGCAGTGATTGAAGAACTTTGTCAATGACACTATCAACAGGAAGATTAACTCCCAGTTGAGTCAAGTGATTATGATACCCAGACATTTTGAGTATATGCTCACTGACAGAACTATTCTCCTCCATCTTGCAGCTATAGAACTTATTGGAGACTTCATATCTCTCAATCCGGGCATTTGCTTGAAATATTAACTTCAACTCCTGGAACATCTCATATGCTCCATGACGTTCAAAACGTCGTTGAAGCCCCGGTTCTAAGCCGTAAAGCATGGCACACCGAACTATCGAGTAGTCATCAGCTTTACTCTGCCAAATGTTCTTAACATTGTCAGCAGCATCTGCAGCAGGCCTGGCACCCAGCGGTGCTTCCAGGACGTAATTCTTCTGTGCAACAATGAGGATAATCCTCAAGTTACGGACCCAGTCCGTGTAATTGCTACCATCATCTTTCAACTTTACTTTCTCAAGGAACGCATTAAAATTCAACAGAACAACAACACGGGCCATGTATCTACAACAACATAGATAAGCAAAAAATACTATCAGGTACTAAGTTCATGATAAATTTAAGTTCAATTAATCATATTACTTAAGAACTCCCACTTAGATAGACATCCCTCTAATCATCTAAGTGATCACGTGATCCATATCAACTAAACCATAACCGATCATCATGTGAAATGGAGTAGTTTTCAATGGTGAACATCACTATGTTGATTATATCTACTATATGATTCATGCTCGACCTTTCGGTCTCAGTGTTCCGAGGCCATATCTGCATATGCTAGGCTCGTCAAGTTTAACCCGAGTATTCTGCGTGTGCAAAACTGGCTTGCAGCTGTTGTAGATGGACGTAGAGCTTATCACACCCGATCATCACGTGGTGTCTCGGCACAACGAACTTTGGCAACGGTGCATACTCAGGGAGAACACTTATATCTTGAAATTTAGTGAGAGATCATCTTATAATGCTACCGTCAAACAAAGCAGAATAAGATGCATAAAGGATAAACATCACATGCAATCAATATAAGTGATATGATATGGCCATCATCATCTTGTGCTTGTGATCTCCATCTCCGAAGCACCGTCATGATCACCATCGTCACCGGTGCGACACCTTGATCTCCATCGTAGCATCGTTGTCGTCTCGCCAACTATTGCTTCTACGACTATCGCTACCGCTTAGTGATAAAGTAAAGCAATTACAGGGCGATTGCATTGCATAAAATAAAGCTACAACCATATGGCTCCTGCCAGTTGCCGATAACTCCGTTACAAAACATGATCATCTCATACAATAAATATAGCATCATGTCTTGACCATATCACATCACAACATGCCCTGCAAAAACAAGTTAGACGTCCTCTACTTTGTTGTTGCATGTTTTACGTGGCTGCTACGGGCTGAGCAAGAACCGTTCTTACCTACGCATCAAAACCACAATGATAGTTCGTCAAGTTGGTGATGTTTTAACCTTATCAATGACCGGGCGTAGCCACACTCGGTTCAACTAAAGTTGGAGAAACTGACACCCGCCAGCCACCTGTGTGCAAAGCACGTCAGTAGAACCAGTCTCGTTTAAGCGTACGCGTAATGTCGGCCCGGGCCGCTTCATCCAACAATACCGCCGAACCAAATTATGACATGCTGGTAAGCAGTATGACTTGTATCACCCACAACTCACTTGTGTTCTACTCGTGCATATAACATCAACGCATAAAACCAGGCTCGGATGCCACTGTTGGGGAACGTAGTAATTTCAAAAAAAAATCCTATGCACACGCAGGATCATGGTGATGCATAGCAACAAGAGGGGTGAGTGTCGTCCGCGTACCCTCGTAGACCGTTAAGCGGAAGCGTTATGACAACGCGGTTGATGTAGTCGTACGTCTTCACAATCGGCCGATCCTCAGTACCGAACGTATGGCACCTCCGCATTCAGCACACGTTCAGCTCGGTGACGTCCCGTGAACTCACGATCCAGTAGAGCTCGGGGAAGAGTTTCATCAGCACGATGGCGTGCTGACGATGTTGATGAAGCTACCGCAGCAGGGCTTCGCCTAAACGCCGCTACAGTATGACCGAGGTGGATTATGGTGGAGGGGGCACCGCACACGGCTGGAGAGATCTCTGTGATCAACTTGTGTGTCTAGAGGTGCCCCCCTGCCCCCGTATATAAAGGAGCAAGAGGGGAGAGGCGGCCGGCCAGGAGGAGTCGCGCCAGGAGGAGTCCTACTCCGACCCCCTCCTTTCCTAGTTGGAGTAGGAGAAGGGGGAAGGAGGAGGGAGAGAGGAAGGAAAGGGGGGCGCCGCTGAAAGTGCAACTATCCCTAGGTGGTTTTGGTAATTCATAACAACATATAGCTCATTGAGCTAATGCTATTCCAAGATGATTATTTCAGGAAAGCTCAATGATTGGCATGGCATGGATGTGAAAGTGGAACCCTCAAAATGCTAAGGACAAAGGATTGGCTCAAGCTCAAAAGCTCAAGACTCTTCATTTTATATTTTAGTGATCCAAGATCACATTGAGTCCATAGGAAAAGCCAATACTATCAAGGAGGGATGAGGTGTTGCTTAATGAGCCTCTTGCTTCATGTGCTTAGTGATATGCTCCAAAACCCTCGGCTACTTTCCCACTTCCACATATGACCTAAACCCTAAGCCAAACTCGGTCCTACCGATTCCTCCTATCCGGCGCCACCGAGTTCCATTTGTCATAAGCCACTGCCAAACCCTAGCAATTCGTTTCTACCGATAAGGATCTTGGTCTCACCAAGATGGGGTTGCAAACTCTCTGTTTCCCTTTCGTAACTTTTCGGTCCCACCGAAAGAGCGAATCGGTCCCACCGAGATTGCAATGTAAACTCAGTGTTTCCCCTTTGTAACTTTTCGGTCTCACCGAGTTCCACTCAGTCTCACCGAAAGAGCAAATCGGTCCCACCGAGTTTGCCTGACCAACTCTCTGGTTAGCTAATTACCAAATTCGGTCTCACTGAGTTTGTGTAATCGGTCTCACCGAGATTACGTTATGCCCAAACCCTAACCATATCGGTCCTACCGAGTTGCATGTCAGTCCCACCGAAAATCTCTAACGGTCACTAGGTTTACCTTTTCGGTCCGACCGAGTTTATTGATTCGGTCCCACCGAGATTGGAAAACTGTGTAACGGTTGGATTTTGTGTGGAGGCTATATATACCCCTCCACCTCCTCTTCATTCGTAGAGAGAGCTATCAGAACACACACACCATTCCAACTCATATGTCCTGAGAGAGAACCACCTACTCATGTGTTGAGACCAAGACATTCCATTCCTACCATATGAATCTTGATCTCTAGCCTTCCCAAGTTGCTTTCCACTCAAATCTTCTTTCCACCAAATCCAAATCCTATGAGAGAGAGTTGAGTGTTGGGGAGACTATCATTTGAA